>NW_010563304.1:0-6464 GCF_000687285.1 Phaethon lepturus | reverse complement strand
TCCGAGGGCAAAGCCGTGCAGCCTGGGGTCAGCCCCGATGTGCCCAGGGGGTCCCCGTCCCCGAGGTCACCCCCCGGCGCACTCCAGGGCGTGGATCCAGCACCGTAAGACAGGGCTCTGCGTTTTGGTGTGCTGGGTCTTGTCACAGCACGGGCCATGCCCCGTCCCCGCGCCACCGAGGACTCGGGACGGAGCCAGGAACGTCTGTGGGACCACGCTGCCTGGCTGGGATGCTTCTGCTGTCCGGGCATTGCTGTTGGCATCTTGCTGCCAGCCTGGACATCCATCTCCAGGATGATATGGGGCCAGTGACCTCCTTCAGCTGGTCATCACATTGCCACCGAGGCACCCAGGAGGATGGCATCTGGCTCATCCCCAGCCAAACGTCGGCTGTGGGCAGTTGCTCCCGTCTCCTCTCCCAGATGGATTGAGCTCATGGGCCTGTGCCGTGGGCAAGGACAGTGAGACACTTCCCCACTGAAGACTGGGACATCCAGGGGACACTGAGGGGACATGGCATGTGCCAGGGGCAGGAGCATGTGGCTGGCAGAGTCAGGCATCACCAGCCACTGCAGCATTCAGCCGCGCCGTTTCCAGCTTTGTCCCATTTGTGAGATGCGTCAGAGCAAACAGTTTCCTTGGGAAGCCGAGAGCTGGTTTCGGTTGCATGGGAAGAGCCAAATCCTGCCAAGGAAGGGCCAAACCCACCGTTTTAGAGGCAAGAGAAGGGATGAGTCGGGGTATGTGGCACCAGAGATGGAAAAACTGTTGGAGAAATAAAACTCAGACCCTCTGCTGCCATCTTCGGGAGCCAGCCCCAGGGATGGGGACGCTCCGACTGTGGCAGATTTGGCATTCGTGTGCTGAACAGTGCTGCAGGATGGCTTCTGCTTCGTGGAACGCCAAATGCCTTCAGCCACTGACTCCAGCAAGATGGCCTAATCCAGCCCTGCACTTTTCCTGACAGGATTTTTTCAGCTGGCCTGGGCTGACTACCCTCAGGGTCATGACAAACCTTGCTGCGGTGCTACCTTGGGCTGCCCCGGACCCTTTCTGGGGTGGCTGGCGGCATCCCCTGGCACAGCAGCATCCCTCATGGAGCAGCTGTGTCTTGTCTTATGGTGCCTTTGGGGTTCAGTGTTAATGGAGCCCCTGGGCTTTGGCAGCGGGACAGACTGGGGAGGATGGCTGGAGAAGATGCCAAGGGTGCTGGGATCCCTCCCAGCTGTGGGTGCTGGCTGAGGTTCCCCGAGGCATGAGGGCTCTGTGGGGCAGGAGCTTTTGGGGCAAGGAGATATTTGGGGTGAACCCTCCCTCAGGGGGCTGGAGGCTGAGGGACGGCATTCAGGGCCGGGTGATTTATCAGGATGCACTGGCGAGGTCAGGGCAAGCCGCCGGCAGGTTTGGCTGAGCCAAGGCGGTGGGTGCTCTCCTGATACCGGGATTATCCAAGCCACGTCCCAAAGCCTTTTACAGAGCCCCTCACCCTGAAACACATTGGGGAAACAGCAGGAGCCTTGAGGAAAACATCCGTCTGCCAGCGAAAGTGCAAGCAGGAGCGTTTTAAGCTTGCCCAGATCCCGGTGACTAATGAGCCCTCTAATGCCACCAGCTACATCTGGCCGAGCAGCGAGCGCTCTCTCCCCCCAGCTCCATCTGACAGCCCGGGGCTGCCTGCCCCCGATTACGTGCCGTGGCTAATGGAGGCTGCGCTGGCGGCGGAGCCCGGGGTTGCTACGAAAAGGGTAAATACAGGTCCTGCCTGCCAGGCGCTTCCCTCGAGTGGGCCCTGCGATTCTCCCTGGTAGCGAGGCAAGGGAGCATTTCCCAGTAATACTCTTTATATCCTGCCTGCGGTCCTGGCTGCCTGCTTGCTGCCTGCCTGTCCTCGGCCGCCTGTTCGCGCCAAGTTTGATGGGCAGAAAATGGTACCCACGATTCCGCAGGGAATCACGGGGAGAGGGATGCTCCTGGCTCCCGGGGGACCGAGGAGGACGCAGCATCTTCGTCACAAACAGGAGTCCTCGGCGGGACCTGCTGAGCTCCTAAATGGCATCACTGGAAGCATTCCTCGTCAGGAAAGACCCTGGGACTCGGCAGGATGGGATGTCCCAGGTCACTGCTCCAAGCCTTGCTGGAACGGCACCAGCTTCAAAGCAACTGGCCAACTTTGTGGAAAATGAGCTGGCTGAAGATGACGGCGCGGGGACCCCTGTGCCAACTGTGGATGTCTCGCAGGCAGCACCGGGAGAGGATTTGGGGCCAACAGCGGGTTTGTGCCAGCCCTGTGCATTCACCTTCCCAGGGTGCCTAGTTGGCTGGAGGCAGGATAGCAAAGAGGTGGGATAAGGTGGTTCGGGGTATCTGTGCGCTGATGGGCAAAACGGGCCGGGGGAAGGAAAATTTGGATTATTTATTGCAGCTCAGGCCAGCCGGGTCCCACATGCCCCATCCCCAACTGATGCCATCCATCCTGCCACAGGTGGAGCAGATCCTGTCAGAGTTTCGGCTGAGGGAGGAGGACCTGAAGAAGGTGATGTACCGGATGCAAAAAGAGATGGACCGAGGGTTAAAGCTGGAGACGCACGAGGAAGCCTCCGTCAAAATGCTGCCCACCTACGTCCGCTCCACACCTGAGGGCTCAGGTACGGCGCTGCCGGTCTGGATGGGCATCGCTCCCGGCCCTTTGCTGTGTCACCTCTTCCCTGGATCTTGCCAAGTTCAGTGCAAGAGGCCGAGACCCCCCCTGAGCCGGTCGTCTTGTGTCCTCCCTCCCTGGCTTCGCAGAGGTCGGAGATTTCCTGTCGCTGGACCTTGGTGGCACCAATTTCCGAGTGATGCTGGTGAAAGTGGGTGAGGGGGAGGAAGGGCAGTGGAAGGTGAAGACGAAGCACCAGATGTACTCCATCCCAGAGGATGCCATGACGGGGACGGCCGAGATGGTGAGCTGGGCACATGGGGCACCCTGTTCCGTCCCTCACGGTCCCTGTCACTGGGCATGGGATGCAGCGTTTCGGTAGGGATGCTGGCGGGTACACCCCTCATCCCTCCAGTTGGCAGAAGCCAGGGGTGGAGGGAGGTGGCCAGGGGGGATCTGTGGTGGGGACGGCAGTCATGGGCAGTGGGAGCATGGGGACAGTCCCCGGCAAAGGCTGGACCTCCTCTCTTCCAGCTCTTCGACTACATCTCTGAGTGCATATCCGATTTCCTGGACAAGCACCAGATGAAGCACAAAAAGCTGCCCCTGGGCTTCACCTTCTCCTTCCCTGTGCGGCATGAGGACATCGACAAGGTGAGGGGTTGGCGAGGCAGCATGAGGACTTGGGGGTCCCCGTGACCCAGCTACACCCACAGCCCTGTTTTGGTCTTGCCCTCACTCCAGGGCATCCTCCTGAATTGGACCAAGGGCTTCAAAGCCTCCGGCGCAGAAGGGAACAACGTGGTCGGGCTCCTGAGAGACGCCATCAAACGGCGAGGGGTGAGATGATCATACGGTTTGTGCCGGTACCACAGTGGCGGGGGGGGCCTGGCATTTCCCACCGTCCCCCCGACGCGGCGACGGGGCCGCCGGAGCCCGGCGTGTCCGTGGGAGAGATCGTTCCATGTGTGTGCACACTTGTGTGCGTGACACATGCGTCCTTGCCCTTGGGGACCCATCACCCCAGACCCGCCTGCTGTGTCCAGCCTGGACCTCTGGCTGGACCCTGATGGTCCTTCTCCCCTCCCCAGGACTTTGAGATGGACGTGGTGGCGATGGTGAATGACACGGTGGCCACGATGATCTCCTGCTACTACGAAGATCACCGGTGCGAGGTTGGGATGATTGTGGGTAAGATGGCCCCTTCCCACAGGGACACACGGCAGGCGAAGGGGGGACCATTCCCATGGCCCCACTCACACTCCCCTGCTTGTCCTTTTGGGGGACACATCACTGAGGGCAGGGGGGTGGCAGTGGCACCCTGCTGAGGTCTCCTGAGGTTGGGATGCCCGATGGCATCACCTGGCCACAGCACGGTGGTGGGGGCACCTTCAGGGTGGAAACGGGGTCGTCACCGTAACGGCTCTGGTCACCCACGGCACGGGTCTGTGCCCAAGGCACATCCTTTCTCTAGGCTGCCAGTGGCTCCGGCATCTCACCGTATGGGTGGGGACCCACTGAAGGTGGCCGGTGCCAGCCGTGCTGGGGAGCCTGGGAGGTGGGTTTGAACCCCGCAGGCTCCTTTGCCCCCACTGCAGGGGAGCAGCCCCCCACCACCCCCCAGACCCACGCTATCTTTAGTGCCATCAACCACGCGGCCATCTGGGCTTTCCGCACTGTCTCGCGCTGTCCCCTTGGCCTGGGTAAACATCGCGCTGCCGGCACGGGGCTGTTTATCAGCTCCACGGGAGGCCAGGCTGGCCTCGCCGCGCAGCAGCCAGAGCCCCTGTCCCCGACACCCGCCAGGGACAAGCAGCCGGCCAGAGCTGCGGGGAAGGACCAGGGGAGAGCAGGAGGGCTGAGCTTCCCGATCCGCACCGGGATGGGGATGTACAGCTCTGAGCAGAGCCCCCCAGCCACAGTGCTGGCTGCCCCACAGAGCCATCGGAATGGGAGGGACGTGGGTGTTGGGGGTCAGTGGTGTCCCCCCGCCCACCACCACCTGGTCCCATCCCTGGTTCCTGCTGGCAGGGACGGGCTGCAACGCCTGCTACATGGAGGAGATGCAGAACGTGGAGCTGGTGGAGGGCGACGAGGGGCGGATGTGCGTCAACACGGAGTGGGGGGCCTTCGGCGCCTCGGGGGAGCTGGACGAGTTCCTCCTGGAGTACGACCGCGTGGTGGACGAGACCTCACTTAACCCCGGTCAGCAACTGTAAGGAATAGGACAGATCCAGTTCCTCTGGGCGTGCCCCCCATCCCCGGCCACGTCCCCTTCGCGCACCCTTCTCCTTCTCCCTGCCCACCCGCGCCACGCTGGGCTCAGCTGAGGCCGGAGCAACTCATCACAGGTACCCCCAAAGCAGGGGTCCTTCACCTCGGCTGCCATGCATGCATGCAGGGATGCGTCTGGCAAGGATGGAGGAAGGAAAGAGGGGGTGCTGTGGGACGTGGCCCCCCCAAGTCCTGGTTCTGACAGCCCCCCCCTTGCCTTGTGTGTGTCCCTCCCAGCTACGAGAAGATCATCGGGGGGAAGTACATGGGGGAGATCGTCCGGCTGGTGCTGCTGAAGCTGGTGGATGAGAACCTGCTCTTCAACGGGGAGGCCTCCGAGAAGCTCAAGACCCGCGGGACCTTCGAGACCCGCTTTGTGTCACAGATCGAGAGGTACGGAACTGGTGGGGCTGAGGCGGGGGGCCGGCACCCACAAATCAGCCCACTGCACTGCCCCACAGTGGGGTCTTCCATCCTGTCACCCCGCACCAGGCTGCCCCACAGCAGGGTCCCCTGTTCTGTCACCTCACACCAATGTGCTGTCCCACACTGGGGTCCTTTGTCCCATCACCCCACAGCAGGGTGTCCCACATCAGGGTCCCTATGTCCCATCACCCCACACTAGCCTGCTCTGTCCCATATGGGGGTCTCCATGTCCTGTCACCTAACATCAATTTGCTCTGAGTGTCTCATATTGGGGTCCCCCATCCCATCACCCCACACCAGCCCTCTACAACTGCCCCACACAGGGCGCCCGGGTCCCCTGTCCCCTGACCAACACAGCCCTCTCTCCCCGTCCCAGCGACTCCGGCGACCGCAAGCAGATCTACAACATCCTGACGGCCTTCGAGCTGCTGCCCTCAGGGACGGACTGTGACATCGTGCGGATGGTCTGTGAGAGCGTCTCCACCCGCGCCGCCCAGATGTGCTCGGCCGGGCTGGCTGGCGTCATCAACCGCATGCGGGAAAGCCGGAGCCAGGAGACCCTCAAAATCACCGTGGGGGTCGATGGCTCCGTCTACAAGCTCCATCCCAGGTGAGGATCCCTGGGAGCCTTCCTCCCGCCTCCATCCCCTTCCTCCTCCTCCTCCTGCATCCCCAAGCCTTGACCCCGATTTTTTCCTCTCCTGCAGCTTCAAGGACCGCTTCCACACCACGGTTCGGCAGCTGACACCCGGCTGCGACATCACCTTCATCCAGTCGGAGGAAGGCAGCGGGCGTGGGGCTGCGCTCATCTCGGCCGTTGCCTGCAAAATGGCCTGCATGATGGGGCAGTGAGAAAGGACTCGGGGGGGAGGATGAGGATGATGATGGGGGGGGTGGGAGGATGCTGGTCCCGCTTGGAGCTCTGCAAGGAGCAGAGACGGACGTGGGAAGGGATTAGGCGCCGGCGGAGGCGGCTCCTGGCTCCCCAATAAACGGGGTTTGTGTGGACTTCTCCTCCGGGGCCACGAGAGCTCCTTGTCTCCCCCATGCTCGCAAGGAGATGCCTCCATGGGGCTGCCCCACACGCGTGGGTCAGCCAAGGGTCTTCCCATGCCTCCCTGGTCCC
>NW_010563303.1:750-1099 GCF_000687285.1 Phaethon lepturus | reverse complement strand
GGCGGGAGGGACCCCCTTCATCTCCCCATCCCCTCCTAGCTCCCCACATCTCCCCCCCCAGACCCCTCACCATGCTGTGCCGTGCCGTGCCATGCCATGTCACGCCTGCTCCCTGGCTATGCCGTGCCGCGCCGCGCCCTGACCCCGCTGTCCCCCAGCTGCAGTGCCTGGAGCAGGAGAAGGGAAGCTGGAGGGGTACTGGATGGAGGCGCAGAACCTCTGCCAGGCCGTGGACGAGCACCTGAAGGAGACGCAGGCCCAGTACCAGACCCTGGAGCGCAAGTACAGCAAGGCCAAGAGGCTTATCAAGGAGTACCAGCAAAAGTGAGGGCAGCGCCGGGCCCCCGGC
>NW_010563303.1:0-391 GCF_000687285.1 Phaethon lepturus | reverse complement strand
CAGCGCCGGGCCCCGGGCACCGATCCTCCCCCAGGCACGGAGCATCCCGCTGGGCACGGAACCGTCCCCGGGGCACCAACCCCTTCCCAGGCACCCCTTGTCCTGGGGCACAGACCATCCCCGGGCATGGACCGTGCCCTTGGCGTCGATCCACCTGGGGGGTACCGACCCCTTCATGGGCACCCTTTGTCCGTGGGCGTGAAGTGTTCCCACGGCACAGACCATCCCCTGGGCAGAATCCTGTCCTGGGGCACGCCTGACCCCCTGGGCAGGGACCATCCCTTGGGCAGGGACCTTCCCCTGGGAGATCCCCGGGCACCACCACCCCACTGAGCACAGTCCCACCCTGACACCCAAGTTCTGGGGTCCCCCCTGACCTGCCCCACCTCCC
>NW_010563302.1:0-1253 GCF_000687285.1 Phaethon lepturus | reverse complement strand
GGCCTCACGTCCCCCCATCCTAGCCCCACAGGTCCTGGCAGGGCCCCCAGCCCTGGCCCAGCATCACAGCACCCCCAGCTCAGCCCAGGGGCAGCTCCTGCAACCAGCCCCTCCGCCCCAGCCCCCCAGCACACCCCGTGGCCCCGCAGCCCTGCGCTGACCTCAGGAAGTGCACATCAGAGATCTCCTGCAGGCAGGGCCAGCAGAAGAGGCAGCCACAGACTGTGCAGTTCATGCGGTTACAGCTCCCGTCATTGATCTTCATGAGGAAGGCACTGCAGCAGGGACAGACCTTGATGTCCTTGGCCTCAGCTGGCAGGGGGAAGGAGATGAGATGGGATGGAGGAAGCAGGACAGCACAGTGCAGGTCCACTCCCATGCCCTGTCCCAGGACTGCAGTCCACCCTACAGGTGTCAGGGTGAGCCAGACATAGCAAGGTCCCACTCCGCACCCCAACTCGACTGGCACAGGGGCTACATGCCACCATGCAGAGGCAGCCACGGGACCACCAGGTCCTGGCTCCAGCATCCCCGCAGGCAGGAGGGTACAGGGGCATCCGACTGTGCCGCTCAGCCGTGACAACTCCCTGCCCTGCTTGCTCCCACCCTGGGCCTGGGCCTCACCATGGGCCAAGTTCTCCGGGTGGACTAGCTGTGCTGCAGGGTTGCCCAGGCTGGGGGTCAGCAGCGCTGGTGCACAAGGGCCATCGGGGTGCCAGGGCTGCCGGCAGTGGTAGCAGAACTCAGTGCCACAGCCCTCACGCCCACAGGTGAGGCGGGGACACTCAGCACAGCCATAGGCGATGACAGCGTAGCTGTGGGTAGAAGGCAGTCGATGTCAGGGGGGCCAGCTGTGCCCATGGTCCTCCCTGCATCCCCACACAGAACGCAGCCGTTCCCCTCCCTGGCACAGCCAGGCTGTGCAGAGGCAGGTCCCAGCCCTGTGCTGAGCCAGAGCTGCAACCCCTGCTCAGGAGATGCAGGAGACACTCACCAGCTCAAGACTGCAGCACAGCCTTCCCCAACCAGCACCCAGACATCGCTCCCGGGGCCTCGCAGACTGGCCGAGGGCACCGACCCGGGCAGAGACACACAGCTGCCCAGGTTCTGCAGCCAGGACAGGGATTGGGACAAGTCTCTGAGCAGGCCCAACCCCACACGGGACTAAGTGACGAGGGGACTGAGCCTGGAAAAGGCTCACAGGACACAGGCACAGTCCGCCACGCACCAGCTCCCAGCTGGGGAAGCCCATC
>NW_010563301.1:0-549 GCF_000687285.1 Phaethon lepturus | reverse complement strand
GTTCCTGCCCCCCTGGGTGCAGAAGCGCCTGAACTCAGTCCACCAAGTACCTGCCCTCCAAGGGGTGCTCACTGTCTGCGTTTTGCCCAGTGCCAAGGGTGCCCAAGAAGCAGTGGGGGGCTGCAGCTTCCCGGGCAGGCAGCATGTGGGTGCAGGCAGCATGCGGGGTGCAGGCGGTGTACAGGGGCAGGCAGCGTGTGGGTGCAGGCAGGCCCTGGCACTGAGCGGGGAGCTGGACCGTGGGGATACCCGTGGTCTTCAGAGCCAAGCCTGATGTTGCACAGGAGCGTGGGGCAGGGGAGCGATGGGACGGGTGCGTTTTGTGCGGAGCCTGGCAAGCTGAGTCCAGGGGCGCCGCAGCACACCCTACCTGGGGCAAAGGGGATGGGCGCGTGGGTCTGGCTGTCCAGCCACAGGGCAGGCACTGGCACCTCGGCTGAGGGAGTGGTGAGGTCCTGGCAGTGGGGTCAGAGCTGACTGAGGGGGCACGGGGGCAGGCAGGATTTGTGTGGCTGCTGGAGGGGGTGAGAGCAGAGCTGTGACCCTGTG
>NW_010563300.1:0-558 GCF_000687285.1 Phaethon lepturus | reverse complement strand
CTGGTAACCAGGCTAACCATCCTGCATGGGATATATTTAGGAATGGTGAACAGGTTGGTTTAATTGTAGAGATATTTGTTTGCACTGATAATTCCACTCGCTTGAGGGAATATGATGGATCGAACAACACTTGTTGTTGACCGGTGTATTCTTCTCAATTGGTACAGATGCTTTATCAATCATAAATTCAAATACCAAAAATTGGCACAGATGTTTTATCAATCACAAATTCAAATAACAAGTTTGTATCTTTGTGACAATATACAATTACAGGTTTAACAAAGGTAAAGTTGTACCAACAATCTGAATTTGGTTTAATTATTTTGTAACACTCGGTGTCATAGTTCTTTGGCTTGGTTCCACTCGTGTTTTGAAAACACCTTGGCCCCATGCATGACTACAGTAGCTAAAGTTAAATTTTCTGGAATGATCTGTGTTCCCACTATTTCATTATACTTGACATATGCTTGGGATAACGGCCATTTTAGGTCTCTAGAATTACAAGTTAAGAGAAATTGTATTAAAAATAAGGTAAAATGCTACATCACTAATTTCATC
>NW_010563299.1:473-700 GCF_000687285.1 Phaethon lepturus | reverse complement strand
CCAGCCTCATCGAGCAGGGAGGGCGGCTGCCCTCACCGGTCGCCCTTAACGAAGCCAATTAACGCAGGCAAGGTGTTTGACAGGGCCCCACTGGGCTTGCCCTCACCCCACGAGCCTTTGGGGTCTGCTTTAACCTTCTCCAGCCCCTTCCACGGTGGGATGGGCTCCCCATGGGCCCCTTCCCGCAGAAGCTGCAAGAGGCTGTAGCCCCGCTGGGGATGAGGTGC
>NW_010563299.1:0-395 GCF_000687285.1 Phaethon lepturus | reverse complement strand
TCCAGATATGAGCCTGGATGGCTCAGCTGGATGAGCATCAATCTTTTAATCTGAGGGTCCAGGGTTCAAGCCCCTGTTCAGGTGAAGGCATTACCCTTTAGGAGCCAGCGCCTCCTCCCGCTGCTGGGGTCCCCCACACCCCACACCTGTTATTTTGCAATGAGACGTAGCACCACGAGCTGCTTTTATTGGCCCGATGACCTTCACTTCGCAGTGGCTCCCATTCGGCCCATGCCTCGGTCGTCACTCATTTCTTGCCAGCAAGAAAACAAAAAAAGAGATTAATAAATAGGAAGCTTATTTGCGGGGGAGGGCCAGGGGATGGCCTCGGGTCTCGCGCAGCCGTGGGGCAGGGCTGGGGGGCTGCAGGCAGACAAGCGGTTGCTCCAACGGGG
>NW_010563298.1:507-807 GCF_000687285.1 Phaethon lepturus | reverse complement strand
TCCCGCCCCGCCCCGAACCAGCGGTCGCTGCTGTAAAACCCCGAGCACTCCCTCGCTCCCCAGAGCTGGGCCGGCAGGATTTTTGCCTGTATTTATCACACTGATATTTGTAACCTGAATTAGGCCACTGCAGCCCGGAAAAGGAGGGGTTTAGTAAAAAGCCTTCTGTGTTCCCCAAACCTGATTTTAACTCCCTGCAGGGCAAAGGCTTCTCTGACTGTGCCGTGCCCCCGCCACGCTGTGCCGGGTTAGCCTTGCTGCGATGCCCGGCGGGGGCCCGGCCCCGAATTGCCTGGGGTC
>NW_010563298.1:0-403 GCF_000687285.1 Phaethon lepturus | reverse complement strand
TGGGTTTTGACGTGAAGAGTCTGCCCGCAGGGACGATGTCTCATCTCCTTCGGAAACCAGGCGCCCTGCGGCACGCATCCCTGGGGATGCTGCGCTCGCAACGCCCCAGCGCCCCTTCCACGCTGCACAGGGTGGGACTGGCAGGCGTCGCTGTCCCTTTGGTGGGCATTTACACTCCGATTCCAGAGGAGCCGATGGGACCGGTGTCAGGGACAAGTGGCCCAAGACGCTCCAGCTACCTCGGGTCTGACCTTCAGCCGCCGTTCCCTGCCTGGGACCCCACAGAGCTGGACACAGCTGGATGGGGGCTGTTTTTTGGAATAAAGACAATTTCTAAGTAGTAACTGCTTTCCCTGTCCTAGTTTCTCTTTCCCAATCATAGGCAGGCTCGTGACAGGGATTT
>NW_010563297.1:0-2060 GCF_000687285.1 Phaethon lepturus | reverse complement strand
TTAGGAGCTATTAGGGGGTTATTAGGGGCTATTAGTATGTTATTAGGAACTCTTCGGGGGCTATGAGGGGATTATTAGGGGCTATTAGAACGTTATTAAGAGCTATTAGGGGCTATTAGAATGTCATTAGGAGCTATTAGGGGGTTATTAGGGGCTAGTAGCAGTCTATTGTATTGGGGGTATTAGGGGCTATTGGGGGTTATTAGGGGCTACCAGAACGTTATTAGGAGCTGTTAGGGGGTATTAGAACATCATTAGGAGCTATTAGGGGGTTATTAGGGGCTATTAGTATGTTATTAGGAACTCTTCGGGGGCTATGAGGGGATTATTAGGGGCTATTAGAACGTTATTAGGAGCTATTAGGGGGTTATTAGGGGCTAGTAGAACGTTATTAGGGGGCTACTAGGGCATGGTTGAAGGCTCCGACGGCCACAGCGGGTTCTGGGGAGCCCGTTCTGACCCCCAGCCCTGCCGCAGGCCTGCGTGGGCTGATGCTGGCGGTGGTCCTGGCCGCCCTCATGTCCTCCCTGGCCTCCATCTTCGCCAGCTCCGGGGCCCTCTTCACCCTCGACATCTACCAGCGCCTGCGGCCCCGCGCCGGGCCCCGGCACCTCCTGATAGCCGGCAGGTGGGGGCACCCCGGGGCGCGGGGAGGGACCTCAGTGTCTGGGGAGGACCCCGGTGTCTGGGGATGGGGGACCCCGGAGGTGTTGGGGGGACCCAGACATCCGGGGAGGGGGGACCCAGGTATCTGGGGATGCAAGGCAACTGAGTCACTGGGGGTCTAGGGGTCTTGGGGGCACCCCGGGGTCAAGGTTAAGAGGGGATCCAGACATCCAGGAGCTCAGGTCAACCAACACGATGGGGATCCAGGGGTCTTGGGGCGGAGCTAGGGGTCAAGGTTAAGAGGGGACCCAGGTGTCCGGGGGGACCCAGGGGTCTGGGGGTGCAAGGCAACCAAGTTATTGGGGGATCAGGGGTCTTGGGGGGCACCCAGGGGTCAAGGTTAAGAGGGGATCTAGGCATCTGGGAGCTCAGGTCAACAAACTCAATGGGGATACAAGGCTCCTGGGGGGGCGTTGGGGTCAAGGTTAGAGGGGACCCAGGTGTTGGGGGGACCCAGACATCCGGGGAGGGGGGACCCAGGTATCTGGGGATGCAAGGCAACTGAGTCACTGGGGGTCTAGGGGTCTTGGGGGCACCCCGGGGTCAAGGTTAAGAGGGGATCCAGACATCCAGGAGCTCAGGTCAACCAACACGATGGGGATCCAGGGGTCTTGGGGCGGAGCTAGGGGTCAAGGTTAAGAGGGGACCCAGATGTCTGGGGGGGACCCAGGGGTCTGGGTGTGCAACACAACCAAGTCATTGGAGGTCCAGGGGTCTCGGGGGGACCCCGGGGTCAAGGTTAAGAGAGGATCCAGACATCCAGGAGCTCAGGTCAACCAACACGATGGGGATCCAGGGGTCTTGGGCCGGAGCTAGGGGTCAAGGTTAAGAGACGATCCAAGTGTCTGGGAGCTCAGGTCAACCAACTCAGTGGGCATCCAGGGGTCTTGGGGGCAACCTGGTGGTCAAGGTTAGGGGGAACACAGGTGTCTGAGGGGATCTAGGCATCTGGGAGCTCAGGTCAACAAACTCAATGGGGATACAAGGCTCCTGGGGGGGCGTTGGGGTCAAGGTTAGAGGGGACCCAGGTGTTGGGGGGACCCAGACATCCGGGGAGGGGGGACCCAGGTATCTGGGGATGCAAGGCAACTGAGTCACTGGGGGTCTAGGGGTCTTGGGGGGACCCCGGGGTCAAGGTTAAGAGGGGATCCAGACATCCAGGAGCTCAGGTCAACCAGCTCGATGGGGATCCAGGGGTCTTGGGGCGGAGCTAGGGGTCAAGGTTAAGAGGGGATCCAGGCATCCGGGAGCTCAGGTCTACCAACTCAGTGCGGGGCCAGGGGCACGGGGGGACCCGGGCCCGGGGGGCCGCGGGGAACGTGGGCGTCCTGCGCAGGCTCTGGATCATGGCGATGGTGGGGCTGAGCCTGGCCTGGCTGCCGGTGGTGGAGGCG
>NW_010563296.1:23538-46032 GCF_000687285.1 Phaethon lepturus | reverse complement strand
AGCTTCTGTGAAGAAAATCATCTCTATCCTGACCGAAACCAGGACACATATCCTCACCCCTCATATCCTACCATATTGTAGGTAGTTATACATAAGTTAGTATCGCTGTAAATGACACTCTTGGCAAACAATTCCGTATTATTACTTTATGCTTACATGAAGTATGGGAATGAAGGCAATGAATGAAGAGTACCTTTATTAATCAATGTCAGTATCTTTGTTTTATTTCTTCCTTTATATCCCATACAACTCTTTCCTGGAGAATGAAAAAAGAATTAAAACAAAAATCACAACTAGACTTCCATTTATGCAGGAGGAATAACTAACAACTTAGCAGCCAAATTAATGATATTGAATAGTAAACTTTTGTCTTTTGCTATAGTTCATGTTTCTAACAAAATAATCAAGAAAAGAATCAGAGAGAAGAAAAAAAATAATCTACAAACCAAACTGGAAAACAAACCCGATGTCATTGCAAGGCCACTCTCAGTAGTCTTGGAAATGTCATAGCAATTGGGAGAGGTTCCTGAGGACTGGAAGAAAGGAAATGTCGTTCTTGTCTTCAAGAAGGGCAAGTTGGAGAATCCAGGGAGCTACAGGCACGTCAGCCTCACTTCAATCCCTGGAAGGTGATGGAGCAAATAATCCTGGAAAACATTTCCAAACACATGAAGGACAAGAAGGTGACTGGGAGTAGTCAGCAGGGATTTATGGAGGCGAAAACATGATTAACTGCCATGAGAGCCTTCCACGATGAGATGACTGGCTTGGTGGATGAGAGGAGCAGTGGATATGGTTTGTCTTGAGTTTAGTAAGGCTTTTGACTTTGTCTCCCATAACTTCCTCATAGACAAGCTGATGAAGTATGGGCTAGATAAGTGGAACAGTGAGGTGGATTGAAAACTGGCTGAACTGCTGGGCATGAAAGGTTGGGCACAGTCTGTTGTGATCTGTGCAACAAAGTCCATCTCAAGGCCAGTCATTAGTGCGTGGTGTACCCCAGGGTTCATTACAGGGGCCAGTATTGTTCATTAATGTTCTTTATTAATGACCTGCTTGATTGAACAGAGTGCATGTTCAGCAAGTTGGCAGATGATACAAAACTGAGTGGAGTGGCTGATACACCAAGGGGGACCTTGACAGGCAGGAGAACTGGGTCAACAGGAACGTCATGAAGCTCAGCCAGGGGAAATGCAAAGCCCTGTCCCTGGAGAAGAATAACCCCATGCTCTAGCACACAGTGAGGGCCTACTGCCTGGAAAGCATCTTTTCAAAGAGGGACTTGGGGGTGTGGGTGAACAAATTGACCATAAGCCAGCAAAGTGCTCTTGCAGCAAAAGCGGCCAACAGCATCCTGGGATGCATGAAGAGCATTGTCAACAGGTCGAGAGGGTTGATCCTTCCCTTCTACTCAGCACCAGTGAATACATATCTGTAGTGCTGTGCCTAGTCCCAGACTCCCCAGTGCAAGAGAAACATGGACATACCCGAGTGAGTGCAGTGAAGGGCTACAAAGGGGACTAAGGGATTGGAGCATCCGACATGCGAGGAGAGGCTGAGACAGCTGGAACTGTTTAGCCTGGAGAAGAGAAGGCTCACAGGGATCATAGCAATGTCTATAAACAGCTGATGGGAGGGAGTAAAGAATATGGAGCCAGAGTCTTCTCAGTGGTGCCCAGTGAGAGAGCAAGAGGCAATAGGACAAAATGAAGTAGAGGAAACTCTACTTGAACATAAGTAATCTGAATGTGGTTGAACACTGGAAGAGATTTTCCAGAGAGGTTGTGGTGGTGTTGTGTTTCAAGATACTCAAAACCCAACTGGACACAGTCCTGAGCAAACTGCTCCAGTTGCCCCTGCTTTGAGCAGAGGAGGATTGGACGAGGTGAGGTCCCTTCCTACCTCAACTGTTCTGTGACTCAGCAACATCATGCGGTTTCTGAAGCAGATGTCCATCAGTGAATGAATGCAATGGGCACAGTCTTCCTAACACAAAAACTGATATCCTAACTGGAGAAATAGACCAAAACACAGAAAGCAAAGAACTAATGAGAAATAGTGTAGATAAAGGCAAAAAGTGTGCTTGAGACAAACAGTCCGGAAGACAGTGTAAGCATTAAAAGGACTCTGAGGTCATGCTGAAGATATCAAATAACTTGTAGCCCTAATCACAGTTTAAAAAGGGTTTTGATGAAAATGAATTTGCTAAAAAGATAGATTTAAGGAACACAGGGTTAATTGTATTCTCCTACTAAAAGATTCTGACATGTTGAATAATTACAAGGACCACCGTGTATCCCATTCTGTGAGCTGCAACTCATGTTTTATATGCTGGTTTTGTATGCCTATTTAGAAGGTCAATGCAAGAAAAAAAACTAAAAAATAAATAACTGTAAATTAAAGAAAAAATCCTAGGGAAATAAATAACTGTGACATGTGAAGCCCACAATAAGCATGAATGGGGAACATACAAAATGGGGAACATGAGCTCTTAGTATTTAATTCAGTGTCATTGAAAATTTGATGTAATTATAAATGTTAAATCGAAATATGTTAAAACATGAGATAATATCTTCACTCTGAGTTAATGTTCAATAGACAATTCTTAAATGCTCTTCAGTCTAAGGCTCTTGACAGAAACAGTTGAGGACTCTTATTTTGTAAAAAGATTACAAACTGGTGATTAATCAAATGGAATTGCTATTGCCATGTTTGGTACAATTACAGGGGAGAACATGATTAATAGCAATGAAATATATGGTTTGATTAAAAAGTAAAATATAACACATAAAGAGGGACCACAGATGAAGCTAAATGCATGAAAATTAAAATAGGCACACAAAAGTAAAAATATGTAGCAGTGGAGAGCCCAAATATAGTTCCTTTTAATTGTGGAGGGGTAAATATTACCTCAGAAATTGTGGGAAAATAGAATCTTGTTTAAAAGAGAAAGCACATTTGTTGAATACACAAAAAGGCAAATTAATACTAGAAGCCTGTTCATTTTACTGCTGACTTAGAAGAGTTAAGATTCTAGCCAGACATTGGCTGGGTACTCAAGGTGAATTTCACAAGACTTTTTACTGTGTTCTTTGTATTGCCACCCAGCAGCCAGCAACTACAACAGACTTTCTGGACACCTTGATTTGATGGAGCCAGAAGACTGGCATACTATAGACTGCCCTGCGTCTTAAAGAATGGAGCTGTCATTTTCTTTTTGTACGCACAAAGGAGCTTAGGGAGTCAAAACCACCACTGTCTTTAGACACCGGTGGAGGGAGAGCATGAGATTTCCACTGTCTGCAGATTAGGTGCATTTACTTAAAGAAATTCTGGGAATTCTTTACATTGTTCAGGAGAGAAAGGGTATGAAGTATATATTTAAACTGTGTAATGAAACGCATAAGGGTCTTCTTCAGGCAACCTGTGAACCTGAAGTGCATGAGACATAGACTTGATGATGCAGATAGTGAGTAAATGCGGATTGAATACAGGCAATGGACTAAAATAATGCCCATAAATGCTGAATGTAATCTAGTATGCCATAAATGTACATACAGAACCTCTGAAACTGGCCAAACTGAGTAAAATAAAGGCAAATCAGAAACATGGCCCGAGGCAAGCTGCTTGCTTTCATCTGCATTAGGAATGTCCCATTAAAGGAGACTGTAGAAAGAGAACTAAAGCAACCAGGCACTTGAAAACTTTGACTTATTTACATCTGTTTAAATTATGTCTCATTGCTACAGTTTTTAAAAAAATAGCAATTCCTGATTTTGTTACCACTCTTAAAAATATTTTTTTTCCTAAACAGATGAGGAAAACTGTATCAAGGATAAAACTAAACACTAAATACACATTGCTGTAATGAAGGAAGCAGTACAAGGCGAAGAGGAAAATGCAAGGAAGTTCAGAAGAGTATCTCACATTCAGACCTTGTGTAACAGATGTAACTCTTTTGAAAAGACTGGAATCCCATCAGAGCTGAGTTCAGTCTTCTGAGGTTACGTGAAGATAAACATCTTGGTAGATTGTGGGATGGACCAAATATTATTTCCCCTCTTCAGGAAGCTTGTAGTAAATACACACACAGATGGGAATCCACAAATACTTAATGTATAACCACCCTTCCAGCTTGTACAAATGAATACTTAATTACTTGTTTATATATGTTGCGTATCACCACTCAACAATATTTTATGTCCTTCCAAACCAAATACCCAAGTAGAACGTAAATAAGGGGGGTCTCATCATTCAGCTAGATAATGTATATGTCATATGGACACCTAAATCCCATCACATTGTAGAGAAATGTTGAAGGAAATCAAAAGATGGCCTTTTTTCTTCTTGTTTGTTCTCTTCGGTTTCGTTCATTGCACCTTTGTTAATGCTTAGTCAAAACCTTCCTGTATGGTTTTTCTACACGTACACGTCAGTAAATGTTATGGGCGTTAGTCCAGATTTTGATTCCTTTCCCTTTTGTTGTTCAAAACAATTGACATCAAACTGAAACATGAAAGCGGTTGTGGAAAAGGTTGTTTTCCCCACATGAAGAACCACTGCGGCGCTTTATATTTTCTATGTGAATACAGTTATTCCGCATCTCTTGCACACTGCAGTCCTACATTTGGATTTTGCCAGGTAAAGTTATGCTACCCGAGCTGGCTAACACGTGGTCCAACGCTAAGCTGCACTGTAGTCTTTGTTATCGTCCGCTAGACACTTCCCTTCCCCCATATGCTGCTTAAATCCTTTTTAAGATCAGTTTTCCGGAGTCCATCTGGCATTCCCGGACCCCTGTTTCAGCCAGGTCTCGCCGCCGCGCTGCTGGGCTGCGCCGTGGGCCGCGAGAGGCCGAGCTTCGCTACAGACGCGCCGCAACAGAAGCCCTTTGTGTTTACACTCCTCCGCACGTTATCTATAATCTCATTTCAAACACGTTAATGCTAAAATAAGACTTCCAGCTACTACTTCTATTTATACACTTAAAGCTTTCTCAATCCTAGCTCTGTTGGCTACAGAAGTTTATAAATAACGCTCCCCAGGCAAAGTTCCCCCCGTGCTTCATTCAAGAAACATTAGTAACTCTGATCCATGGAAATTAACTGGGATAAATGGTTGCTTTTTTAATACAGTTTCTTTATATCCAATTTAAGTATCAAAGACTGGAACGCTGGTAATATTTCTGAAGCATTTGAAGATGAAATAAGAAGCGACTGTTAAAAACGAGGTTGAGTTTACATAATTTCAAGTCTGATCTGTCCAGACTAATACCTTAAACCCAAAGTTTTTCGTATGCAAGTGTGCGGGAGACAGTGCTGTTGGTCCCTTCATCTTTCTCAGTTCCATTTTGTATAAACAGCTGAACATTCCCAGATCTGGATCTTCTGAGTCATGCATGGTCCTCCTCCTCATCACTCCCTAGGCTGCTTGAGCGCGAGCCTTCCTCCACCACCTTCTTTTCCCTGCTTCATTTTGTGTAGCCTACTTAAGTGCCCACTCACATCAGAACAGCTCTCACGTGCTGTTTGAAGCACATGGCACCAAACCCAGCCTCACCTTCTGGACGAGGACCCTCAGCTATTTGTTGAAAGTAGACAGTTTTTGACCTGAGAGTTTAATGAACCTGGCGGTTTATTTTGATGGTGAACTGAAAAATCGATTTTCGGCAAATCCTACTAGCAGTCAAAATGTATGATGGAACTACAGTCATCAGCACTGTCTTTGATGAAGGACAAGAGTTCAACCATAGTATCTGTGGCATCCAAAGAAAGATAAAGCGTTAAAATTGGTGAATCCTATCTTGGAAACCACTTTTGTAAATCTGGTGGTATTTTTCATATAAAATTTGAAATTAAATATTGGCACCTTCTCTGGCCCAGGGAACATAGCATTCAGGACAGTTTGTTCCTCGTAGATTTACAAGTTTTCCGTGAGACCTAGGGCAAACGAAATAGTTCAGCCTAATCCCCAGTTTTCTGTTAATGAAAAATAATAGTGTTTGATGGCAGTTGGTTTCAGTGGTGATGAAATATTCTGATTGTGTGGTGAGTATCTACATAGACTAGTCTCCTTTTGCCAAGTAGTAGCAAAATTCAGAGCTTTGCAATAGAGTTTTCCTATGAAACATAAATTAACGACAAGTCAGTTACTTAACTGATGTAATTTGTGCACTGAAAAATTATGCAGAAGTTCCTTTTCTTTAAATAGAAGTGGGAACAAAGAGCAGAAGGATAATTTCATTAGACATCTCTGTCCCGCAACCAACATCACCCAGATAACATTAAATTTTCCACAGCCTTTTTATCTGTTCTTGAGAGGAAGGTGAGTGATGCCATGCCAAATTCAGAAATCCCTATCGTGATCAGAAATGTTTGTGTCTCACCAACTTTCTATTCATGATTACTTCCTCCTCAGCTGAGACAGATGAATCAGGTCTGGTAATCACGACCTTGAACATTTCAGGATAAGACCAGCTGTATCACCCTAAATCCTAGCTGATGATAGTTCATGGCATCCAGGTGGCTTTGCACTGGATAGAATGAGGGGTGCGCACAATTTTTTTCATTAAAACAGCTGTATGGCCAATAGTTTCCTACTAAACAGTCATTAAAATATCTGGGGATAGAGGAAGAGGAGTAGGTACTGCAGTTATTTCTACAGCAATCTCTTTTTTCACAACTGGGAAACTGCTAGCCAAAGGCTGCGTACTGCTCATTTAGAAAAAGCAGGTGAGACTGAACATCCATCTTCCTTTCTGCATTTTCTTTTTCTTCATTGTGCTTTCTGCTAGGGTTGTGTAATATAAGGCAACTTCAAGGCTTCAGATGCCATCCAGAAAGAAAAAGTATAATTTTCTGGTCATAGCTAATTACTGTTTGGCAAAATACTCTACAAAGTGTTATCCCGTGTATTTACACATCTTTAACCTTCAGTGTTCCTTTAATTCTTCTATAATAGTTTTAACTTTGGGTTCATTGTACCGCTTAGCGTTCCAACTTTTTAAACTCAGAACAATTATTTTCATTTAATATTTTTAATGACTATGCCAATATATTGCACTTTATAGATAGTGCTAAAAAGTTAATTATACAATACACAGCATCTATTTGGCATGTAAGTTCTCTTGCAGGATCAAATTACTGACCTTTTTCTCATTTCATCCTGTTTTCAAGTGTCCTCTTACAGCATTCGACAGTGGAATTTAGGAACTTTTTGAAAGCCAGATCAATTGTTTTCTTGGCCTTTTTCACCTTAAGTTCTTACCTTCAGGAAACAAAATCCAATGAAATCAAAATGATCTGAAACAAAAATCAAAAGTGACTGGGTTTATAGGCCCATTTTCCCACATTACTTCAGATGTTATCTGTTATGTTCATACCACAAATAATCAGGAGGAAAACACTTGCAGGGTCACATAGGTCAATAAACATCTGGCTTATGAAGTGTTGCCCTGCTGCCTGTACTATGTTGATAAAATTACTTTAGTCAGGAGAAAGAAATATAAAGTACAAAATGTAAGTGGTAAATTTTCCCATCTTGACATATGGAAGATTTGCATGTGTCATTTACATTGACATAAATCTCGGTTTATCAAAATGAAATTCTATCCAAAAATCTGAAAGAAAAAGAAACATGATGTGCGTGTTTTGGGAGTGTATCTCCATCTCAGTGTGGGTATAGGGTCCTCCTCACTGAGATGAGACCATTCAAGAGCACTTAATACTTCAAGCAAAACATATGACAGCACTGTTTTTTTCCTGCTATGGAAACAATTTTAAGCTGCTCTAAATGCAGATCAGCAGCAGAACCCTGCAGCTATATGTATTCTTATAGTCATGCTCTTCCCCAAATTCTTTGTGTTTATCTCTTGAGCTTTTGCAAATATTTGAAATTCCTGGAGAAAGCCGTCTTCACCTGCACCCACTAGCAGATCCATTAAAAGAATATTTAATGAGAAAGTACTGTGTTGTCTGTGTTATTGTGAACAGCATGCTTAGCTTCCTTTAATTCATGTGGCAGATAAATGCCTTTTTGATACGTCAGTTTTCTTATTTTTACAAATACTCTTTGCACAGCTTTTATGTTCTGTTGTGATGTTACTAAACATTTTGCTTGAATAAAGTCTAGGCTGCTTGCTGGTTTTTTTGAAACTTTCTGTATTAAAAAACAAAATTGCTTTGGGCTAGATATTTTTTCTTTTTTTTTTTCAAGGAAAATTCTTATTGACTTCAAATAAGGGTTTCAGGGGTTAGCTGTCCAAGAAAAATGAATGTATGATCACAGGAAGAGATTTCTGACACTTTCCTTGGCTAGGCGCATTCATCACATATTTGAATGAAGTGTTGCCTAGAATGGATCCAGGAAAATAGGTATTAGTTTATGAACTCCAGTTATTGTGCAACCAAAGTGCAATAATGTCCTCCAATATTCTTAGGTGGCAGCCTTTTTTCCATAGGAGGGAAAACAAAAATTAGTAGATGTGGCACAAACAAAAAAGATAGTCCTGCATTCAGTGAAGTAATTTTGTTGCTGTCACAAAATTAATCACAAGGCATCTGCCATTGACATCTAATTCCACTGTCTTGCTCCAAGAATTTTTTTTTCTACATCACATGGGTTGGACCATTTTTCAAACAACTTTAATGGTCAACCTGAAATGAATATTTTTAGAGACTTGGTACTCACACTGTAGGTAATGAAATATCCCCAGCAAGGCATTATAGTCTGTGATCATCCCACATATCCTCCCAGACAGAAAAAAAAAAACCCACTGATCTTTTAGTGTAGGTCTTGGGCAATTGGACAGTAGATATTTACCATGAGAGACAATAATACCTTCAAGAAGTCATCATCTGGTATTGATTAGGTAGGTTAGCTTCCAGTATAGCCGGTTGCTGTCTGATCTGACCACTTCTCATCCTACATTCCAAGTAAGTCACCTCATCTGTACTTATCTGGCCACTTTCTCAGTTTTCACACAGTCAGATGCACTCATAAAACTGTCCTAAACACCTCTTTCGCATCCTTCAACTATTCCAAACAGGTGTGGTGATATATCAGAATTTCATCACTGTTGGCCACGGTGGATTTGCTCTGTACTTCCTAGAGTACTTTTTTTTTTTTCTTTTGCCCTTGCCTGGAATGCCGCAGGTATGTGCTGTGTGCCAGAAGCCAGCAGGGACTTTCTGTCTGTGGAGAAGAAAGGCAAAACCATCCTTCTACTCTCAACTACTCTGAACTGTCAGAACCGCAGGGAGTCAGGCAGGTGCCGGTCTCTGCTCCCCATGAAGGAGTGGCATGCAATGTTAGCAAGCTTGGTGTTTTGAAGCTGCCCTTCAGGCTGCGTGCGTGGCTATGTGTGTTGGTTGAATCAGTTGAATTAGTATCTCCAGATGGTTCTCAGTGCCGTTATTTGCACCGTGCAAGTGGCTGGTCTTGGTGATGACTTCCATGTGGTACGTCTGGTAAACTTAAGTTGTCCTCTTCAGTATCCCCTGCTCTTACATTAATGTTCACAGCGACAAATACTCAGCTTTATATTTTTTCTTTTACTTCATGTATGTTAAAAGATGTGACCAGACTTGAAAAAGAAGGAAGCTTTGAGGCTCGGGTGGAGGGACAGCCATTTTCTATATGTTCTGAAGCCTCTTTCTGCTCCCACCTATGGTTGTTGTAGCTGTGTTTGTGTGTTGTTGCAGATTTAGCAAACCTTGCGAGTCCCAAAGGTGACTCTGCACACTGTGGCGACTGTCCACAACACATGAATCAACAACTCCAGCATCGCTGGCCCACTGGTAAGCCAGTATTTCTGGAACAAGCTGGAACTAATTTAAGTCTCATTTCTGACCTCTGTGTTACTGAAGAGCTGCTCCTGCCTTAATGCTTTCAAAAAAGTATTTTGAGAAGAATGGATGGCATGGACAGAATTACTGTAGGACATATGAAGATACACTATCCTGTTGATTGATGTTATTACACATAACCTGTACCCTTACTTGGCGCTGGTGAGGATGCACCTCGAATCTTGTGTTCAGTTTGGGGCCCCTCACGACAAGAAGGACATTGAGTTGCTGGAGTGTGTCCAGAGAAGGGCAACAAAGATGGTGAGGGGTCTGGAGCACAAGTCTTCTGAGGAGCGGCTGAGGGAACTAGAGTGGTTCAGTCTAGAGAAGTGGAGGCTGAGGGGAGACCTTATCGCTCTCTACAACTACCTGAAAGGGGGTTGTGGTGAGGTGGGTGTTGGTCTCTTCTCCCAAGTAACTAGTGATAGAACGAGAGGAAATGGCCTCAGGTTGCACCAGGGGAGGTTTAGATTGGATATTAGGAAAAATTTCTTTATGGAGAGAGTGATCAAGCACTGGAACAGGCTGCCCAGGGAGGCGGTGGAGTCACCATCACTGGAGGTGTTCAAAAAACATGTGGATGTGGCGCTTTGGGACATGGTTTAGTCGGCATGGTGGCGTTGGGTTGATGGTTGGACTTGATGATCTTGAAGGTCTTTTCCAACCTTAATGATTCTGTGATTCTGTGATTACCTACTTCAGACTAGTTTTTTACAATTGCTGTGAAGATCAGAAGACCCTGGAATTATTTCCAAGCTTAGATCTTGCACAATATGTGGATTTTGTGCTATATAAATTTAAAAGTAAAACTTTAAAATATATACAACTGTTGCAATTTAGATTTAAATCTGCCTTTAGACACTTAAATAAATGGCCTATTTTTTAGATAATTAAGCACTTGCAGCTTCCATCAAGTTCAACAGAAGAGACGTAGCAAGGAACAGGCAGCAATTTCAAGATGGAAAATAATAAAGAAAAGCAAATTTTAACCAGTATTGTATCAACCTGAGTTATATGCAGAAAGATGTAGAAAATGCACTCTTCAACATGGATTCTGCTAATTAAGGGGCTCACTGTTCATCTGTCCACTAGTTGGCAGGCATAGCAACGCAATCAGCTGTGCCGTGGATGCATCCCCGGCTGCTGCTGAATCTGTGCTAAGACGTCCTAGCAACTGTGTGCCAGCGCTGCACCGTGCAAAGGCGTAAGCGTTAACGGGACCAACCACACCTGCAGGGTAGTTTTCCACTGGCTGGTGCATAAAGCATTTCACTGGAAGACAGTGAAACACCTGGCGAACTGGGATACCGAGGTTAAGTGAGAAGGTATTTGTGGGACTGTTTTGGTTTTTTGTTTGTTTTTGGTTTTGTTTTCGTTTTTTGTTTTTCTTCCAGAAAAGAACTAGAAACCACATTCTTGAATGCAGAGCATAGAGATTTTCCCCTTCCTTTCAAGGTCCTGTTCCTGAGGATTATGCAACTGTACAAGTGCCTGCAGCAGATGCTCGGAATATTCTCACTCTTCTGATGGATTAAACGGGTCACTTCAAATTTAGGGATAATGGGACCTTACAGATCAGGTTCATTGTTTAGTGTTCTTGTTTTGACGGTGGCCAGTCCAAAATGTCGGCAAGGATTGAACTAGCTGTAATGTAGAAATATACATATATTTATTTTTTTTTTTCCCAGATACTACATTTTCAGAAAAATGCTGTGGCATATTAGTAATTTCAGTTGATGTAAAATACAAGGTGGATTTTTTTAGTTTTTCATTTTGCTTTCTGCCTTTGCATCCCTCCACATAACAACCCCGTAATATTTATTTTGGAGCAAGCTTGGTTTTTGGTCAGGAAACCAAGAAACAAGTCACTCACCTCCCATTTCACATAAACCTTTAACTCCGTGTATGTACAGATTCACAAGTTCATTTTCTGTCTTGTGTGCATTACCTGCTAGATTAACATGCTTTCCTAGTCTTCTCCTACTCTTTCACTTTTCTGTAGCTGCTGGAGAGACTTTTGTTGGAGCTTTTTTTGTACTGAAGCAAAACCCTGTCAACAGAGTGCAAAAGCATGTTTAATGGCCTCTAGCTGGCTGCAGATGCCCACATTTCTGAATAGTACTCAACATCAGAAAACTGAACATACTATTAATTAAAGCTTTCTTTTCAAATGATGCCAAAATAGAATATTTTTTAGAAAGGCTGCACTTTTCCTCCAACATGAAGTAAGATGAAAGACATTTACTCTGTGATTTCATTTGCATTCTCTGAAGTGACTCTGTGAAATGTCCTTTAGTAATAAAGAAAGTACTTGTTGCTGAAAACCTAAAACAAAGTATTACTTGTCAGTCTCTATACAGTGTATCTGCAAATGTGAGCCTCGCATGTGAAAAATTAGTCGTGGTGTAAAATAGGGCATGTGAGGTCACACACTTACTGGTGAGAAGATCCTAAAAGGGAATTTTTTTCCAACCATATTAAATCATCCACACCAAATAACTATTTTAAGGTTATTATACAGTAATATATTAAGATTTATATTTGGCACGTGAAAGAGGTGTAGACAGTACTGAATAGAGCTAAAGTGACTGAATGTTTTTCTTCAGAGTTAAAAAAACAAACTTTTTTGACTTTTCCAATGTAGCACTGAGTTTTACAGTACTTCATTTTGTAACCCTGGATCCCTGTAATGCTGCATGAAGATTCTTTTTACATTTTTATTTCCTTTTATACATATATATGAACATAGGTATATATGAATACATACCTGCCTTTCAACGAGAAAAGGAAAAAAGTCTTTAAATAAAGTGTAAATTATTGGTGAAATGTATAGGCATTGCTTATTGTCAGAGCGAGCACGTATACGCTTAGGGTTACACAAGTGGCATCTAAGTTGTGTGGAAGGTGTGCTTGTCCCAGTTCGGCGCACTGGGATACAAGCTGGTAGGTGCCTTTCCCCCCCACTTCCAGGCCACGTACCGTGCTTTCATTTCCACAGAGACAAAGCTGGAAGGAGGTAGGAAATGTGGTCGCAACCTACACAGAGTTAGGATGTGACTGCCGCAAAAGCTTGGACCTGCCAGCTGGGGGGACCACACAACATATGTACAGCGCTTAGGACTCTGGAGGCGGTTCAGGGCAAGAAGAGACATACTGTTGTGCTCCACTCGGAAAACCCCTTCCAACTCCCGTTGCAGTTCAGGAAAAGGGTAAACACCTCTATGCGAAAAGACAAAGATAGGCTGGCTGGCGTTCTGGCAAAGCTTTCTCCAGCCTTCGTCTCTATCTGCCTGCTCTTGCCCGCCTGCGTGAGGAGAATACACAATGAGTCAGTGGGATCTGCTTCTCCTCTCATGCTGTGTTGTGAAGAGTGCTGAGGAACATATGGAAACCTGGTACCCCTCTGTCCTCATTAAGTTACTCTGCATTAGCACTTCCAGGCTACTAGGGGAATACGTTTCTGTCCAGTATTCTGTCATACGTCTTATTTTAAATTATTAAGTCCTGTTGTTCTTGCTCAAGGACTTTTATAAGCAGTAGGAGAATTCTGCTGCTAAACTTTAAAATCCTTCAGAAATTCAAGTTTTTCCAGGAGCAGTCAAATTATTGAAGCCTGATCTGTGAAGAGTTGTGCAACTGCGTCTTCACGGGTCTAACAGACTCAAAGCTTTTTCCATGGTAGGATCATTCATAATGGAGGTCTCTCATTTCTACTGTAGATTTTTTAGTGCTTATAAAGTTCATATCCATCCTTTGCCTTATTGGAAAAATATTTCCACAGGGATGCTGTTCCAACACTGGTGCAGGTTGCCCAGAGAAGCTGTGGAGTGTCAGTCCACAGAGATGTTGTGCTCTTGACTGGAGAAGTCCCTGAACAAGCTTAGCTGGCCCATTTAGAGAAAGGGTTTTGACCAGGTGATCTCCAGGGGTCTTTTCCAACCTAAATTACTCCATGATTCTACATAAACAGTGGAGTCTCATTTATACATTCCCATGTATTTTTGTGGCACTACTATGTGCAGTTACATGCCATTGAATTGGGTTGACATGGCAGAAGGAAATAAAAGGTTGTAAGAAGACGATATACATCATAATGACATAACCCTCATTTCCTTGCAAAGCTAGACTGCACATGAAAAAAAGTAAAAGCAGTTTTGTCTGAGTAACAGGTTCCAAAATTGCTGAGGTATGAAATGTTGTAACTTACAGATACATTTTTAAAAGGTGCATCACTTAACGTCAGGCTTTTAATGAAATTTGGTTTCTATACTGAATTTTAATGACTAGATTAATTAACCTAGCATCTATATTAATATACTAGTCTATATTAATTATTAGAGTGACAAAAATAAAATTATCAGGCGAATCCTGACCTCTGCAACACTGAAGTAAATTGTTGAATTAACATCAAACTAAATGAGAGTAGAATTTGCCCCACTGGTTCAAAGAAGTTATGCTGAATGTCACCGTACTTGGCTATTTCTATGCAGATGTGTCGTGGTTTAGCCCCAGCCAGCAACTAAGCACCACGCAGCAAGATACAAGCTTGTATCTTAAGACACAAGCAAATTGTGTCTTAAGAAATAGTCTGTATCTATGCAGTGAACAGAGCTGTGCCTTAAGAAACCAGAAAAGAAACCATAGGATTTTATTTCATCATTTCAGAAATCACTATTTGTGTTATTTTGTAGATACTACAACTGTATTCTGTTACTTTCTATTTTTATCATTTCATTCATGGGATGTGTGATACACAAGATTAGAGAAGACTCTGGAGCACACGAAGGCTTATTCATTTGACAAACATCACTGATGTCATGAACCTCACAAGTGAAGACTGAGGAAACTTGGGACATAAAATGTGTTCAGCCTGCACAGGACAAAAAGATCTGTCTTATTTGTTTATAAATATAAAAACCCTACAAAATTGCATGAGAGTTTAGGTCTTCTAAATTAGTGAGATTGGTGATAATGCAGAAAGTGAGAGCACACATCTTTAATCTAACTCTGGAAATTAAGTTAGTTGGGAAACAACCTTTCTTTTGGAAAGATCTCAATTCTTTCTAGAATAAAAACAGCAGAACAAACCAGTCTCTGCCAGCATGGTGAATGCGGCATTAGTGTTATCTGGTGAATGCTTGACATGGTATCTGTGCTAAATAAAGCAGGAACCAGCCAAAGATCATACTTTAGAGAAAAGCAAAGATTTTTGAATAGTTCTTCAACTGGTGTAAACTGGTTTGCATCCTTTGATTTCTGAATTTATACCTGGTAAAATTGTACATGGATTTAGAGTTATCAAATATTCCCATTGGAAACAGCAGGTTTACTATATAATACAGCACTGTGGTACACTCTGAAGGTGTCAGTATCTGGCCTAAGTATCCAAAGTAGTAGTATAATCTATAGCTACAACAAAATAAACATGTCTTCTGGGGCTAAAGCATGGACCTAACTTCTCTGTGCTTACTGCAGCTCCGTGTGAATAGAAGTAGATTTACTTTCTTTTGTAGAAAGCCAGCTTTGGGGAAAGTTGGTATACTTGTGATTGCTCTACCTTGAGCTGTTAATAGCACCCAAGAAGATACTTGTCTCCCTGTTAGCAATTGCAAGGTGGATGGTGAGGATGCAGAGAAACGGTCATTCGTTTAGTTAAGCACCTTTAATGTTGCTTTTTCTCCGCTTCTGGCACAGAGTTTCTGAACTGATGGCCAGGCTCCAAATCCGCCTCAGAATTCTAGCCCGTGTGAAGTATGCTGCAAACAGAAATATTTATAGAGCGTCTTCCAGCGTTGCTCAAGGTAACTCAGATTACCATAAGGAGGAGACTATTGTTGCTCATTTTCACAGTGTTTCTATGCCTGTGCTAAATGACAACCCTCCCCGTATTTTGGCAGTCTGCATGATTTTCATGCTCAGATGCCAGCTTCATACGCATAATATACATATACATAATATATAATAATGTGCTTCCACTAAAACAAGCAATATTTGTCCAGCATTTATTTGTCCAGTAGGTAGGTGTTAGGTTTTATACCTGGTTCTGCCTCTGTGTTTGGGAAAATCAAGTCACCACTATACAGGAGGATGTATTAAGCTCTTAAATATGTCTACATTTCCGGAGTGTTCTCTGATTACCACGAACTGGGGAGGAAGGATGGACAAGAAAAGTACTCACTCACAGTTGATTAAGTTGTTGGGAAAAACGGTAAATTTTTTAATACGAGAGATTCACTGGCATGAGACTATGGCTGAAGGACATGCCCTTTAAAAGGATTCCTTGCTACACCAAAATTGCTTAGGAAACTTGCTCCTTGGTCACTCTGCAACACACCACTGCAATGTCCTTCAGCTCCAGGTGCAGCTGGCTGGAGGGTCACTGACGGGCTGAATATGACGTATGAAGTCCCAGAGTGGACGTGTGGGAGGCAAGAGGCGAGTGAACAAGTCTCATACCCAAAGCATAAGTCTTCCTATTTCCAAAAGCCAAACGGTAGTGTTGTGTAGAAATTCCCTTGAATAACTGTAGAGGTTCCACCCATATGGATGAGGAATGCAACTCTGTCTTCTGTCTCTAGCCAGAGAGGGAGTTTTATAGCTCTGTGAAAGTCCCTGTTGTGGTAGCTGAGCTGACTGCCTGCAGCTGCTTTGAGTGGTTAGAAAACAACGTAGGCAACTCTACTTCGTACTGTACAGAGTAGGCTACCCTAAATCTTACCTTTTTTAAAGAGTAAATAATAACATTCACATTCCTTCACAACAAGTTTAAAATCTATAGGAACAAATAATAAAAATTGGTATTTGGGGGGTTGCATAATGCCTAGCTGGTCCATCACTAAGGCACTCTGATGACACAAACCATTATGGTAATTCTGTTTTCTTCTTTATTTAAGGATTCATTCATAGATATGGTAAGTCACCAAAATATATGATGGGTAATAAAGGAAATGTGTTGCCTGTCTGCTTTAGGATAAAGTGACTAGCAAATAAATATGCTATAAGAAAACGTGTAATCTGCAAAGGAAAATTCTTCTCCGCTTAGTTCCCTCTGTGCTTGAAAACCTTACCCTGCTCTTCCCTGCGTCAAAAAAAACCCCACAAAACAAACCAAAAACCAGTGTCACAGAGCAAAAAAACTAACAGTTAAAGAAGTTGAAAATAGAAGTCCAAAGTAGGTCAACTTTAACCAACTGACTCAACTTCTAAGGTCAGGGAAAGCTTCAGTCATACTTTTTGTTCCTTTGCTAGGGAAATTATTACACAGTAATGTCTTGGGGCTGTGCGTTTGCTGGTGCTGCCAAGACAAGTCATTTCTGTGTGTGCTGTGAGCAGCATTCCTTCTCTATCATATGACTACGAGATGGACATAACGTGTCACAGTTAGCAGCACTGACTCACCCTGTAGTTTACGCCAACACTTAATGTCATTCATGCTTAATAAAACTGTAGGGTTCTGCTTTTCCACCCACTTTTTGTTATTTATCTTGAAACCTACCACAGCACAAGAAAAATTATAGCAGCTTGATATAAAATGCTTCTTTTATATTCTCCATTCAAATTTTTTGGGTGCATTGACAGTACACCTGAGACAACGTTCTCTGAACAGCCTCATATAGATGGCGAGCATGTAGCTGAATGAGTGTGGCATGCTGTTCAGAGAAGTAAGTAACATCTCGTATTCTGACTATCTAGTCTTTTTATTTGATGCAAAGTTCATTTGGAAGTCACGGATTTGTGGGAGCCAAAACCCCCCACAAAAGCCCTCCAACTCAGATCAGCAAACTGACCCACTTGTGATCTCCTCAGCTTAGGCTCACCTTTAAATTTTGTACATCAGCTGCCATGCTGCCTTTGAATGACTGATGTGAAGAGAATCTGTTAAATATTGCAGGTACAAACCTTATTAAAAAAATATTAACTCAGATGTGCTTCCCTGCAATGTTGTAAGCCCAAACACAACAGCAGCCGTGTAGTAGCCAACGAGAAACTCGAAGTTGATGCACCTCAGTCCCAGCTCCCAGATGTGCTGGAGGAAAGCAAATGTCACTTCTTAATGCCACCTCTTAATGCCACATAATGTGGCATTGCCTTACAGACGTGTCTAGGAGGATTTCACGCGGTTGCCATTTTGAGCAATGAGCAGCTGTAGTTCCAGCTCTCCCCCTTCTAAGTAAAAGCAGTGAGGAACTCAGATGGCCCTGAGGATGTCATGGCTCACAGAAGAGTGATGTGATGGCTTTCTTCATGCTGTGCCACCAGCACCCCCGAACGTCCACGGGAACCCCAGTGGTAAAACCCTGAAAATTGGAGCAGAGCGTGCAGTTCTCCTGAACTGTGCTACTCATGTGGGAAGGTAATATCTAGTGACACTAGAGGTGTCATTCTGTATTTGGGCTTTGTTGCAGAAAAAGAGAGTGAGGTCAAAACCATTGATTTTGCTCCTGCATTCCGTTCTTGAAATCTCCTGTCCCAGCAAGGGTATTGGAAATACCTGAAAGTTGGTGCTCTCTGCTTTCTCCCAAATGGAACGAAATTGTCACTCAGAAATATCTGTAGCAGTTCCAGGAAAAAATTGTCTCTTTTGTTGATTTAGCAATACCAAGGCAGTAGAAAATTCTCAGTTATCTTTAGAGGGAGTTGTCCCAGTTTTCATTGTAGCAACAGAACAACTGAAATAGGCAGTTCCAGTAAAGTGTTATTCTATGAAAAACACTTTAATTGTACTTTAACTGTACCTGTGTTCTATTCTTTCTCCTTTTTCCAGCCAAAAAAAAGTAGCATTTTTTGGTAATACTGTTATTCCAGTAAAATTAGTAAACTGGCTTCTCTGTGTAGTTTCAGTTTGATTAACAGCCACAGTACTCAGATGCATGACCTTCTCCTTGCTCGAGGAGCCTTTTGGGGACAGTAGGAGTGTGAATACAGATGTGACAGTGGGTGGGTGAGTCACACATTTGTGGCTGGTTTTACCTCAATAATATTATTTTTCTTTTTTTCAATTAAAAAACACGAAAAACTTTAAACATCTAAGGATTCTTCATTGCTGGCTTTTAAGATATACAGAGATTCTGCCAGTATATATGACTGTTACAGAATATTCCCACAAGAAACAGGACAATGTGGCTCTAAAGCCTTCTATGTTTAACATATTTGTTTTGGGCTCTCCTCTGAAATCTATCAGAAGAAAAAGAAGGGACAGCATGTGTGTAATATATAGTCTGATCAGTCAAACACAGTGAAAAATGCTATCTGCTCTTTGTGGACAGAAGCTCACTTTCAGCTAAAACAAACCTGTCTTCTGCTTTTTGTTTGATGCAGAGAAAAGGAGTGCTGTTCTGATTAGGACAGAGCACTAGAAATCAGGGGAGATACCCTTCACAGCTCTGGCAGGCACTTCTCTGCCTGAATAGGTCACTAAACCTTTACGTGCTTCACTTTTATTATTTGTAAACCAATCATTACTTATTTCAGAAGGATGTACTGAGAGTAAATAAACTAGTTTTTGAAAAAGCATATTTAGATCTCCAGTAAAAATATTGTAAATATAGGACATGTTGTCTGTTTAGAAAAATAAGTTCAAATAAAAAGAAAGGAGGAAAAGGTTTTAAAGGGAGCTTTTAAATGTTTGTAAGATCTTGGTAATAAAAACCAAAGCAAAGTGTTGCAGTAGGAAGGAATGCCACACGCTGTTTTCTCCCCCCGCCCTTACAGTTGGCATTGCTGACAGGTACCTTGGGGTTTTGGGACAGAAACTATCCACAACTCCTAGTACCGCACCAGGATCGTACTTGGCACTTGCTGTTCAGCTGTTCGCGTGCAACAGGACCCTCTTCCAGTGCCGCCTGAAGACCCACAGTCAACAGCAGGGTGTGCAGCCCACGTTTGGATCAGGTCCTGCTGTCGCGCTTTGCTAACAAGGACAGAGGGGAGAGCAGAACGGGGAAGTCCTAGAGCTGTTTCGCAAGGACTCAGATGCCTCGGGCAGTGGGTGCTGTGGTATGTCTGAAACACAAACTGTCCTGGAGAGATTTGAGACCCATGGTTTCAATTCAGATGGCCTACAACGTAGGTTGTTTGGCTTCCTCTGATGGAATGGTATCTGAGCTAAATCATTTAGTTCTTTGCCTTAGGCTTCATGTCCTGACTCTTACCATGAGTCTATTTAAAGGATCCCCATCCCCTTTCCAGCTATCGCATAAGGCAGCAGACATACACATCTGCTGTATATACAAATCCAGATTTATTTTCAGGTTTCTCACTTCAAGGCTTTCTTTTCATTCAGACTTCTTCAACTTGACTGGTGCTCCATGTGAGTCCATGTTGCATTCGGCTCCTTACCCTCAGGGCCAAATAAGAGATGGCACCAGGCATACAGAAGAAAGAAAACTGTGCAAAGAAGTCACCACGCTGGAAAGAAGCACTTGAAATCAAAGGGTTGAATTATGTCCCAGTGGGAAGATGCTTTAGATACATTTGCAGAAGAGAAAAAGTAAACCCTTGTCCTACCTCAGCCTTGTTGACACCAGACTAGGATTACTCAGGTGAGTAACTACTTGCCCATGTGAGCAAAAGCATCACATCACGCTAAAATACTAGCAAGTTTTTGTAGCCCCATTTTTGGCTCATAGAAACAAATAAACTATTATCTTAAAGCAGAAAAAAAAATGCATCACCACAAACATTTTTACATTAGCTTTAGATATTTTTTGTTCTATTCGTTATTAGGAGTCCGTGTTAGGACTTAATATCTGAACTAACTATGCTAAAAATGGTGAGAAGTTCCCAAGTGATCTGATGCAGCTTTTGTAACTGTGGCTGAGCTCCTCTATGGGACTGACAGCTAGATGAACCCACCAACAGCCGAAGCTCTCCTCACCTAGCCAATGAGTGCGACAACTGCCTGAAGAGCCTCTTTTTCTTTACTTGTATGTTAATCCCAGTCTATATTCTTAACTAGTCACCTGGACTCCTCACAACATTGGGGTTGCACACAGATGACCTAGTAAAGAAAGGGGCAAAGGAATAGGCAGAGCTGAAAACCATGCCCAGCTCTCTCCTGCCATGTCAGATCAACTGACGTTGTCACAGATTTAACATACATCTAGCTGATTCCCATTTGCCACTGGAGGATTAGCAGAATATAGAGTTGCAATGTGAACAACATCAGTGTATTTTCAGATCATCTGAGCCAACTTGACGCTACTGAATATCTCCTACATATTTATACGCTGTCTAAAATGATAGATAACACCACTTACATTATTCAGTATATCTGCATAGCTAAAATTATATAGATGTACACACAGTGTTGTTCCACAGCAAAGTGGGAAGGAGTCCATAACTCCTTCTGGGATCTGCTCAGCAATTAATAGGCTACGGTAACGTATTCTGCATAACAGAGGCCAAAGTACCTCATCCAATTTACGCACCAAGCACCTAATGTCTGTCTGAGTTGGCATGGGTTTTCCAGGAAGACCCAGTTCTGACTTTAGCCCTCCCTATACAAGTCATTCTAGCAATTAATTAACCTCAGCAGTCATAATTTGTGTTGCATTTGTTTAATGTCTGCTTACATTCACTGGAACTCATGCCCTTTGGTTTGCTGTTTACTTGGGCTTTTTTTCCTAAATTAGAAACCACCTTCAATCAAAAAATCCTTTACAGCGCAGGAGCTGTTAAACTGTGTGCAATTCACCTCACAACCTTCTTAATGGCGCTTGCTAGCAAAGCATGAAGAATCGTGGGTTGCTTGCCCTGTGTGAATGTGAGGGAAAGCGGACGGAGCTGAGGCGCGCAGGGCTGCCCTTAGCTGGAGCAACGGGGACCTGCTGCCAGGGAAGACCCTAGAGATGCCATCACCAAACACCTGGGGCTCCCTCTGGCCCAGACACACGAGTTTTGCACCAAAAACCAAGACAGGAAGGGTCTGAGGCATGCATATGTCTCACCACAGTATGGGCTCCATACCCTCTCAAGAGGCAGGCCTGGGCCTAGAAGCTCAGAAACACTACAGCAGTTTAGACATACTCTTGGCTACCCAAATACGTTTTAGGGGTGGGGAAGAGATATTGCCCTGCGTTGTACTATTTTCACTCAGCTAGTGCTCATGGGAGCACGAGCGGTCGTACAATGTCTTCCTCCGCAACACGTGCAGTAGAATGACTAATACTATAAAATAACAGAGTTATTTTTCCCTTTGGCCAAATATGAACAAAAGCGTGGAAATGATCACTTTTCATATGTTCTTAATGTTGGTAAATACCTTGTCACCTACTATGTATGTGTTCTGTTTGTCTATAAATAGAATAGTTGTGATAGCAGGGTACAACCCAAGGTTTATTTGAGGGCAAGGTTTAGGAAAGCATGCCTCTTTTTCCTCCGGGTAAGGAGGAGTGCTGTAATAGTCAAAAATTACCAGAGATAAAGCATCTTCTCTCATTTACCTAGAGCCCAATTCGTCTGTACTTTTAAAGTCTAGAACACAAAGCACACTATTTTGTGGGCAAATTCCATAGCTTGGCTATCATATGTGTTTCCTATATTTTGTGTAGCCCAAATGTATTTTTCAAAGGAAAAATGACTTATAAAAAGTAACTTTCTATATCTCTAGGTGAGTTGTGTGGCATTCTTTAAGCTAAATTGCCCTTCA
>NW_010563296.1:0-23507 GCF_000687285.1 Phaethon lepturus | reverse complement strand
AAGAGTATACCTGCATTATTTACAGAAGTTGGGTCTCTGATTAGAGAACAAAAAATGCAATACGATTAGAGAGATATTAAGCCACACTATGCAATAGATAAAGAGTTCTGACAATAAGGTATAGGTATCCCTAGCCCTATTTTTATTCACTGACAAATACTATGTAGGTGAGGAAATCAGATATACATATCAGAAAACTATTAGGCAAATCTTGGTATCAGTTGTACCACTGCAATTTCATGGTTCAAAGACTTTGGTTGGGTTGCTTGTTAAGTGTTTCTCCTCAACTTATTCTGCACTATACTCAGTATAATACACAGTATTAATGATCCATTTTCAAGTCAACATTCAAGAAACATTCCTCAGCTCACAAGACCTTTTTCTTCCTGAGAAAAATATTTAATAATGAAGAAAAAAGATAATTTTCTGACGTTTGGTTTGTTTGTTATCTTAGTCTGGAAAAGCCAAATAAATAAAAAAAGAACTGTGGGAACTTAAGGGTGTTATACAAAAATAATTTAGCACATTATTGCATATTTAGAGTTGCAAATGACCACTGATGAGTCATCCATGTGTTGGTATTGTGGCAAGTTTGATTTAATCTTTCTGAAGCTATCCCTGATAAGAAGACATCTGCTTCTCCTCACTGCTCTGACATTTTGTCTTGAATATATCCATTCATGGTAGACATTTACAGTTTCATATCACTGTAATAGTCACTGGGAAATCAAAGGAATGTCCTTGCTTGCCCAAAAGGCAGGATTTAGTAAAGAGCTAAGAGATGGATCAGAATTATCCATTCATTTTAGCCCTTTGACTTCAGTGTTTGAAGCAAAGGGTACACAGATTGATCTTTCTTAACTCCTTTCTATTTATGGCTATATCAAACCCCAAAATTTTATAGACCATGTAGGAACAAAAGCAGAGGACTTCGTATAAACTTTGAGTGCAGACATGCAGATGTAGAGGGAAAAAATGAGCCTAAGTATGGTGAAAGAGCAACAACCCTCAGAAAGGTGTACATAGAATCATAGAACCATTAAGGAAAAGACCTCTAAGATCATCAAGTCCAACCATCAACCCAACAACACCATGACCACTAAACCATGTCCTGAAGTGCCACGTCCACATTTTTTTTAACACTTCCAGTGATGGTGACTCCACCACCTCCCTGACAGACTTTTGCTGCTCCCGCTCTTGATCTCTCAGGCTGGATCTCCCTGAATTCTGGGTGACTGACCATGACGGCCAGTTTAAGGGAGCTGAAACTAGCCAAAGGATGTGGAGATACTGGCTTCATTTAGTATGATCCTAACTTAATTGCCAAATACCGACTGTCTTATGGTGAACCCCTGCCTAAGGAGCTGGTTAATTGTTACAAAGCTGTTTATGCCACGCGGGACGGTCGGTGAAGCGCGAGGCCCTCCAGTAAGGCGCAAACAGCCCTTGCTCCTCTCCCAGCGTCTCCCGCCCAGCGAGGCGCCAAGGCCACACGCTGCGACCGGCTTGCAGGAAGCCCCTGCACCTCGACGAGAGGCCACGGTCCCCTCAAGGAACATCACCTCCCTCACGGAAACCCCCCGCTCTGCTGCCCCGAGAGCGGGCAGCGTGGCCCCACTGCCAATGGGCTGCCCTATGGCCTCAGCCATGGCAAACCAGGCCATCAGGGGGGGCATCTCTTCCCTCATGAGGGAGGTGACATCTCCTAAGAAAACACGTTTAGGAGATAAGGAGCCTTAAGAAAAAGAGCTGGCTTAGCATTAGCAGCAAAAGAAGTTGTTGAAAAATTTACAGGGATCTGCATTTACCCCAAATAATTAAAATAGAAGAGGTGAATCTTCAAAAAATACATTGGGAGAAGAGGCCTCGTAGGATAAGAAGATAACCATCAGAGCATTACATGAAACAAACATTGAGGACATTGAGTTACTGGCCTTTTTACTGCATTGAGATAGAAAAAGGACTCTTCCCATTACCCTGATTTTGTTATCATCTTACTCATAGAATAATTTGAAGAATAACTCAGTAACTTGTATGGCCTGCCTTGAATTATATACTTTGCTATACAGTGAAATTAAAAAGATAACTTTTTATCTTTCTAAAAATTAACACGTGATCAATTGGTGGTCCTCCACCCTATGCCATTGTACCTCATAATTAGTAGCTGTGATTCCCTACCAGTGTTTTTCTGATGGCAAAGCCCTGGTATAGGAAATCACTACCAACATTAAAAATAGATTGCACTGGGCTACCATCAGTATGGTTCTGAGCAGTAGCAACTTCTGTCACTGCTTTTTACTTTTACGGCATCCAAATCTCCACTTGAAACTCATGGAAAGGACTTTAAGAAAGGATACAAAATAAAAAATCTCATACTGACCAAAAATATCATTAAACAGCATTTTGGGCTCAGGGCTCAAGCTGAGGGGGAGACCATTTCCTTTGCTATAAATGAAAGGAGCTTGAGTCCAATCTTGCTTCCACTGAAGTCACAGGCTTCATCATACAAAACAGGGAGAGAGAAATTCACTTTGTTTAATAGTTGTCATTTCAGTTCTTTATGTTTCTGTTTCCTTAGAGACTTGCATGTGTGTAGATAGGTGTATGTATTCTGATAAACACACCTCATTGTACTTTCTTTGCTTTTACAGGTTGAGGTTTAAAAAGTATTTATGCATTCCTTCATCTTTTGTTTCCTCACATGTGCTAATCGAAACAGTAGGGTTGCTGCGATATCCTATGCAGGATGAAAACAATAAAACTCTGACTTGGGATGTTCCTCACCAGTTACCTTGCCTAAATAAATTTATTGACTATAATTGTAACAGATCAAAACAATGATATTGGGAAACAAAATAAACTGTGTACACTCAACCACTCCCAAATATTGATCTTGTTGTCACAAGTATTATCGCACCATGTTCTGTTCCTCCATTTCCATATCCATGACTTTATATCCAACAGACATTGCCAAACAAACATGATATCTCTACTATTTCTTATGTGCTATGGTAAGATAACGAGGTTGATATCCTTGGTCTGGTAGGTTGTATTGAAAACCTGCAAGATTTATCTTTCTAGCGTGTCTATATGAACCCATTATCAGATCATCTCAAAATCTTCAATTAATTTAACCTCACAGAACCTCTGTGAAATAGAAAAATATTATAATTACCACATTATGTATTTGGGAAGTGAGCATCACAAAGAATATGACCAAAATTATTAAAACTATTAAAATGTCTCTGCACTCAGGAGCACATAAGATGTCACTGGTTTAGATGCCTAAGTCTTCCTGAAGACACAGACCTCAATAACTACAGCACCCATCCGATTCGAAGCATAGGCTGGGCCGCCAGCAAACCCGGGAATGATTCGTAGTCGCCAAACTATTGAACCTCAAGTCCATCCTTCTGTGTCTGGTTTTGACTGGAAAATATAGTCCTGAAGAGTCTGTTCACGCAAAAATTTTCAGAAGAAGAAAATGCTGCCATCCTTCTGGGAAATGTTATGATAAATACGTTTCTTTTTTTGTTGCTGAAACTAGTTTTGTCTAATAATTCACAACGAGCTCTCACTCTACAGCGTGCCAGCTACATTACTGCAGGGTAGTAGGAACTGGCAGCTACCCAGAAAGCTGAACTGTTCTGAAGCAGATCTTTCTTTAGGTTTTTCTTTCATTAATGAACCTCAGAAGATCACACTGTGAAAGTTCACTCTGATGTCCTGTTTACATTCAGTAGCAATCTCAGACTAAAGTGATTGTTAGAAAGGGTGCAGAATAGGAAAATAAATCAGTATTGGTGTCAGTTTGTTTTCAATAATGGTCACCATGGAAACAAAGTCACTGACCTATTTCTTTTCATACATACAAGTAAACATGAGGGTTTCCAATTTTCATACGTACCATTTTTCATACCAACAGTTTACCTTACAGAACGTCCATAATGTACTATATTATTGACACCTACATTTCTTCCCTAAAGGTCTATTCCTTTTTTTTTTTTTTTCCAATTTCCTTCATTGGGAAGACAATGAAAACTCAGTACTGTCATTATAATACCAGACCACTTCTATTTTCACTACACCTACCCTTGCACATAGGTGTAGATTAGGTAGATTAGATGTGCTTCAACAGCCACTTCTGACTCATCAGATTAATTTCAGATTACTTCATTCTGCATCTTTTTAAAATACTGGTCAGTGCTACTACACAAGAAGAACATCTTCCTAACGACAAGCTAGCTGCCATTGAGTGGACACCTTCTGCTTCCAGTGGAGGAGGCCTTTTCTCTTACCTCCCCAGCACGGCACTCTTTAAACAATTTATTACTGACAACCTGGTTTGTGTCATACTGTGCAGAACCTATGGATACATTCGTTGCTTGTTCTGTTTACATTATTCACATTAATTCATACGCACTTAGATAAGTTGTCATGAACACACAGATAAATGGTTTTAACCAGCTGACGCCCAAAGTGAGCGTGAACGTATAAGCACAACATGCACATAAGCGCACAAAGAAGAGGATAGCGGCGTTTGCAAGGAGCACTGCAAGAACATCAGGTTGGAGTGCCATTTCTCCTTCTAATACCGAGCACACACCACCACCCTCTCCCAAACCCTCTTAAGCATTGACTGTGTGTGTTGTGTGCGCGCAATGTGCTGTGGCCTCAAGGGTAACCACCCGCGGGTGTGGGAAGAGAGACAAATCATACACGGAGATGTTGAAAAGTAAAGGAATATTTGCTATATTATGGCCTCTGAGGCGATACCCTCTGCTTGTGTCATCTCCGTAACAGTTAAATAATCTAGCACATTAGCTGCATGTTCTGGGCCAAATGCACTGCTAGAGTAACTCCAGTGATGTAATACACATATTTTCCTCTCCTTTAAGCAATGTAAATCCATATAATACCACTGAATTTGATGGCATTACTCCAAGACTAAACAGATGTAACTATGAACAGAATTATCTGACTGAACCAAGCTGTTCAGAAAGAAATCAAAGACATGCCAGAGAGAAAGTGCCTTTTATTTTATTGCTCTGTGACAAGCCTGACTGCTCTATCTTTCACAGGCATTTTAGGTTTAAGCTAAAGGCATATGAAAATAGTTGTTTTAAGTCAAGTTCATCTACAGCACTGTTCATAGCAGTCAATATATGTGTTTTAACTGACCTGGGAATTGGGTGTTGTCTAGGTCACTTCATACAGAGATTTGTTGGATTTTTTATTTTTTTCCAGAAAGGATTATGCCTAAACTTTGGCTGCTATTATTTCTGCAATCTATTAGACAAATGTGGTTACAATTTTCTAACTCCCATTGTCCAAATTTACTTAAACTGCTTCATAAACAGAATTTAAACATGCGTTAGCTAGTGCTTGTGATAGATTAAACTTTTCCTCTAATACACTTCCAAAATCTCTGTTCCAGCTGAGGGCACTGACCTTCCAAATAAATAAAACATGTTTTGTTTCCGTGCACTGTATCTATCTCAATGGCCTGTAATCTTTCAAACTTTCCTTCCCCCTCTTTCTCTTGGGTTCTGCTGCTGTTTCCCACTGATGATACCAATACACAAGCTTCCTTACTGGGTAACAATGGGCAAGTTTAACTGCTGCTGTCCGCTCAAGGAAGATTTCTGTAATGACGTCCACCAGCTTTTACAACAGCAGCCTGGGGAGTCTGAACCCAGCAGTCAACAGCTTGTGGGATTAAACAGGAAGAGGAAAAATAATAAAGCCCTACCACCAACTGCTTCAGTCTTAATAAACTCTGATGATTTTTGTTATCTTGAATCACTGGGATATAAAGTCAGAGGGCTTTCTCCTCATTTTCTGCTTTCTAATATTTCAATGTTCAGTACAGATTTTATTTTTCGACTTTAAAACGTTTTTTAAGCTTATTTGATATTTTTATCTTTCCGTTGGCCAGGGATACAGCATGGGAGAATTGATGTGGGGACATAAATGATGGTGACTCTTCAGTGCCAAGCAGGGCTCACCTGTAGTGTGTTGGCTGCTTAGTGTCCCTGCATAGAGTTAAAATCCATTGAGAATGCAGACTGTAAAAACAGTGCTGTTTTACTTCGTATCATCAGTTCTTAACATATTTAGGGTTATCTTTGGTTACTTCCATAACAAAAATTAGTACATCCTACATTAGGATTGCATAGCCCACTAATAGTCCCAGATTGATGGGACCAGTGGTGATGGTAGCGGCATAGTAAGTTTTCTAAAGTAAAAGCACCCTAAAAAGTGCATTGTGTTCCAGGAGACTGCATGGGGAACCTGGAGTATTCTACATCCTGTCTCAGAGGAAAGAGATTAGCCAAATTTTAACTGTAGGAGTTAGTTAACTTCAGAAAGAGGTTTTATTTCTTTGTCAAGTGGAGTTTGCAAATGGGAAGTTAAAGTAAACTAAATTAAAACAGGATAAACTATGCTAAATTTGATCAACCACCCACATAAACACATCCTGATTTTAAAGAGTTTTAAATTCTAAATATAGGCATTGTTGAGAGAAGTCATTTCAGAGAGAGTGGAAGAAAAATCCAGGTCAGAGACAGAGTACGAGTAGCAATAATATCTCTTTAGAAATATACTCTCCCTCTGGTTTTGGCCACCCTCCAAAATTCTACTTCTGAGACATCCCAAACAATGGAGACGTTATAACAAGAACCCGTGGAACAGTGTCCTGCATTGAGCTGATGGTTTATAAAAGAGTGGTTTGTCTCAGCTAACCGTTCCACATATATAAAATTAATGGTCTCAAAAGACAAGTAAATGCTTACTGCACATAGCAAACACATTGCAGAAATCCACTTAGATGGTACTAACTTTCCATTAATTTTCTCTGCACCTTGCCAGAATAAGCAGGCAGCCGGCAGGATAGTCCCGTGTGTAAGCCCAGGCCTTGAACTTGTTGATTCCTAAAGGCAGATTCCCCACACCTTACTTAAGGTGCTTAAATGAAAATGATCAGATTTGCAAAATGGTGAGAAACTCACAGCCGCCATGGACATCAAGGAGATCTGCAGCTTCTAGGCAAGCCAGGTACCTCCTCTTTGGGCACCTAACTATGGTGTAGCTCTGGCTGCTCAAAGATAAAAATCCTCGTGTAAGTTGGGATCTACAGGATTTTGTACTGCTTAAATTTTTTTTGACTTGATTAGTGATTTTTCTATTATAATTATTGAGATGATGCATTCCGAAATTTAGAGAGTTTCCTGTTCGTGCAAAGACTTCGTACCCTCTTGCTCCCTGAAAATTTAAGCCATGCTGGTGTGAGTACTTTATACCTCCATACCTACAAGCGTGCCAAAGGGATTTCACTGAGCTGGGGGTTAAGAAGTAGAAGTTTTTGTTCTTGGTTGGGGGGTGGCACGGGGAGTTGAGCTCGGCTGCAGGCGACACAGGTCTCTAGATGGTGACCTGGTGAAGTTCTGCCTCTGCTTCCTCGGGCAGCGACTTTTGCTAAGACTGTGAAATAAATACATTTTATTTGTGGTTTGGAGCTTTAGAATTTATTTTATTAATCAATCAGCTGAATGTAAATTAAAGAGCATGGTCTATTAAAACCTCTGTGTAGGTGGGTGGTGATCCAGCCTAAGGAAAAGCCTGCTTCCTTTTAGCAAGGGATCTCCTCCTGCCTTCTCCCGTCCTTCCCCTTGCCCGCCCTGTGCAGGTGAGGACAGCCCAATGGCAGCCAGGGGCACTCAGCAGATCTCAGGAAGACAAAATACGACGGGAAATTCCTATGAAGCTGGGAATGTGGCAGCAAGGACTGGCGTATCCTGACTTGGCTTCAGGGAGTTAGGAGATGAACTCTGCTGAAGCTCAGCTGCTAGTCAATGTGGATGCTTGACACAGTCATCTCTTGCTCCTGAGCCATCGCTGGTTTCTCTTTTCTAGTCTTTCAAGTTGAAACTGAAGACCATGTTTCGTGAGTGTTTGCTTTCTTCAGCAGAGCATACATATACAAGGGTGCATATGCGTTACTGAATCAACCGAAAGACGCTACACGCCTGTGACAGCAGGTTACAGAATGAGAGTGACCTCTCATTGTAGCAGCAATTTACACATCAGCTCTGCTGAAACTTGGTGTCTCTCAGGAAACTGCTAGGATGAACAATGACGTTAGTTTATAAATTACATTTATAAATGTTGTTTTGAGACTGTTTACTTGCTTTTTGATGCCATTGTGTAAAGTTGCTGGTATTTTCAGGTGATTTTTTTTTTAAAAAAAGTTCCCATTTCAGTTCTTATCCAAAGTCTTTCAGGTCTCTGGAAGAAATAGAAAGTGATAAAAAAAAAGGTGTTTAAATATAGTGTTTACCGAATAAAAGCAAATTGAATGTGCATAGAAAGTGTCATCCCTAATTATTTAAAAGCAGATATTGTCCTACCTTAATGAAAACAAAGTTATTTTTATGATTTTTGCAGGCATATTTAATAGATAAAACACGGAAAACCATTTTATGTATGAATCCATGCTTACGCACATTATTTAAAGGACCTATCCACGTGAAATAAATAGCTTGTCTTAAGGGACAGTTCAAAGGTAAAGGATTCATACACCTATACATCTATTAACTCAAAATGCAAAAATATATTTATTTGTATCCATGGATTTTATTCCCTGTTGTGTCTTCTTGACAGGGGAAAGTTTAATGGTATGTTAGTAACAAATAAAAAGCCTAAGGGTGATGAGGAGAGGAGTCTGTGGTTTGACACATGCGAGTTGCAGTTGATGAGTTAAGAGAAACATATCTTCTCTTGCATCTGAAGAATCATACAGGTGTTTTCCGAAAAAAAAATCTCTGATGTTTTTCTTCTGCCTCTTGCACTTGTCCTGTAGGACAAAACCAGATGCCTCAGAGCAACGCTGTGGGCTGCATTTCAGCGCTCGTACCTTTGCGTTACAACGTCGCATCAGTGTATGGTAAGTTCCACCACTACTTTGTACTTAATTAGTATCATGTATTGATGAATCTTACCTTGTCATACTCTTTGACATACATCCAAATCACAGAATCACAGAATCACAGAATCACTAGGTTGGAAAGGACCTTCAAGATCATCAAGTCCAACCATTAATCCAGCGCCACCATGTCCCCTAAACCATGTCCTGAAGTGCCACATCCACATGTTTTTTGAACACTTCCAGGGATGGCGACTCCACCACCTCCCTGGGCAGCCTGTTCCAATGCCTGACCACCCTCTCAGTGAAGAAATTTTTCCTAATATCCAATCTAAACCTCCCCTGGCGCAACTTGAGGCCATTTCCTCTTGTCCTATCACTAGTTACTTGGGAGAAGAGACCAGCGCCCGCGTCACCACAACCCCCTTTCAGGTAGTTGTAGAGAGCGATAAGGTCTCCCCTCAGCCTCTTCTTCTCCAGGCTGAACAACCCCAGTTCCCTCAGCCGCTCCTCAGAAGACTTGTGCTCCAGACCCCTCACCAGCTTCGTTGCCCTTCTCTGGACACGCTCCAGCACCTCAATGTCCTTCTTGTCGTGAGGGGCCCAAAACTGAACACAGGATTCAAGGTGCGGCCTCACCAGTGCCGAGTACAGGGGCACGATCACTTCCCTGCTCCTGCTGGCCACACTATTGCTGATACAGGCCAGGACAAATCTTTGGACACATAAAGTAAATGATGGCGTTTTCAATGTAATTTGAGTTTTGCTGGTGTAAACTGTGGACAGTTCAACAAATTCAGAAATGGGTGGTAGTCCTAGCTATGCAGACCTTATTCTAGTGGTTGTATAACGCCCTCCGAGAAGAGGCAGATGCAATTTACAGGGGGTTTCCACACAAGGGGCTTGCAGTTTCTACTGTTCCCAGGAGATGGCATACATCTTTTGGAAAAAATGTCTGCTCACTTCCTAAAGGAGCGGTGAGGTGTAGGAGGAAATACTTCAATGCACCATTCAGTCCCGCGATTACCACTTGAAAAATTGAAAGTCAGTTGGCAAACCCCTTGGGATTTAGGAGAGGTGGAATGGGGATCGCCATCCACCGAGGAGAGTTTGTATGAATAGCTCAGCGGGAGGAGGGAGAAGAATCCCCACCCAGCAACCGCATTTTCTTTGTGGCATAATATATGTAAGACTATAATACAATGCCCTCCTACTTTCATCTTTCTATATTGCCACTCATCAGCATTACAAAGAATGTAGCTATTAAAAGAACTGCCTCTTGGCACCCAAAAGCCATAGCACTGTATTTTGTACAACAAAAAACCTCGAGCCTCTATTATTTGTTTTGCTACATTTGCAGCAGTCTCCCCATTAAGCTTGCTTCTCACAGCTCCCTGATCTCATTCCCTGTTGGATCTAGATCAGACACACAAGAGGTCAGGCTGACTTTCAAACCTTCTTGTGGGCTGGCAGGCATAGAAAAGTGTAACAGTAATAAGGATTAAAAAGTTCTCAGATGGGCCTACCAATGCGGAAAGCCCCTCCTTTCCCCAGACTTGCCACCCTCTGAAACTGTTGGCGTGAACACCGGAGCCAGATTTATCGAGTGTCTATTAACCCCTAGTTATTTGGGCCAGCCCTTGCAAGCATGGAGGCCTGTCCTGAAGCTCTTACAAATACACTCTTAAGCACTTCAGTGGGGTTTTCAAAGGTCCTGCAACTCCTACCAACGGAGGAGAATTGCCACCAATTTCTTCTGGTAATCCCAGATCTTGGAAGTGCAATCTGAGGCAGCGAAGGGCCGTCAGACATTGCTCTCGTTACTGGCACACCAGTGTGTGGGTGTTTGTGGTAAATGGGAACTGGTACGTCATGATTCATGACACACTGCCTGTGTGTTCAAAGTGACATTAAAAAAAAACCCCAAAACTCAAAAAAGAACAAACCCTTGCTGAAAGGGAAGCAATGTGACCAGCAGCAGTGGCTACAAAACCCAAAATCTCATCGATCAGCAGCCCCCTCCCTACCTGCTGACAGCCAAGACTAAGGCAGCTGCAGAGGAGCGAGCAGTGCATTGTGTCAGGCAGTGAAGGAAGCTGCAGCCAGAAGGAAAAATAGAAATATTTAAGAATTGGTTGCCCAGCTACTGCAGCAACCAGCGTCTTCACCACACATCGATGGATTAGCTTGACTGCAAGCGGGGTCAGGTCCAAATTTCCCTTGTTGTACGTCACGGTCTCCCACCGTGTGGGCACTGGTCATCGCTGGTGTGCTCGGGGACCTGGCCACCAGTTGTCAGAGATAACGTGGCCCCTCGAAGACACACTGAGAAACCTTAAAGCAACTTTGCAGCAGGCTCCTCTCAGCCTGCCTTTTTCCTCTGTGTTCAACACAACAGAGGTAGGTCCTGTTTCAGACTTCAGGGGTCACAGACTATTGAGATGAGCCTGTGCCAGCTCCACTAAAATAAAAGTAAGTGAAACAGCTGGTAGCAGGTAAGTGGTGTGTTTCTGAAGTTCCTGGGGGATGTTTGAAATGCACTTATCTTGACATTAGCAGACAATTTTAAAAGAGCTCCCTGGATTTGCTGTAGTCAGCTGTTTGCTTATTCTACCAAATAAATGTAAGACACTGCTCTTCAAGAAATGAAAGGTTAAATTTGGATGCCGTCCACGGGAAATGGAAGCGCAAGGGTGAGCGTGTGTTTTGAAATACAGATGTTACAATTCCCATTCTAGCTTGCAAAACAAACCCCAAGCCCGTACGACGTCACTTTAATGATTTATAAGCACGTATTTAAAAAAAAAAAAAAAAATCACTTATTCAGTTCCTCGCGATGGCTCTCTGGAACACGTGAGCCTCAGCAGCCCGCTTGTCGCTCATGCTGCAGAGGTGATGGCCGTCACCGATGGCCAGAGCGTGGCTGCCCAGCAGCAGGTGAGCAAGTGCAGGGAGGTGGAGAAGCTCAAAACCTTCATCTCCTCGGGCAGGTATTCAACAAGCAGCAATCACAGCCTTGCCTCTTGCAGTCGCCGGTTCACAAAGAGCAGGCGAGCCACACCACCGGCTGTACCTACACGGTTCAAATGGGGTAAACGCATTTCCCTCCAACACTGCCCACCGGGCTGGTTTGGAGATGTTTGTGCTGCATCTTGAGATGCATCAGTGAGCTCCTCCAAGCCCTCGGGGTAGCGTCCGGCAAAGAAAATCAGATGATTCCTTGGACTTTCTGACTCCCCTCCTTTATTCAGAGGAAAGGAAATTCTGCATTTCCATTAATCTGAAAGGGCTGGGTCTTTCAAGAGTATTTATATAGTCTGCCCCGTTGCTGAGGCCCTCTGACACCTGGAGCTTGATTTCAGAAGGACTACATGGGGGCTGCCTGGTCTTTGCTGCTCAGAAACCCAGGAAAGCGCAGCTGTAGGAATTTTGCCATCTAGCTGGGGAGAACAGGAGCAGATTTAAATACAGACACGCGCATGCAGAAGCATGAGGGGAAGGAAAAGTGAAAATGAGATCAAGGACATACAGACGTGGAATTATTAAAGCATCGATTAATCATTTAGGATTTACTCTGAACCATACCAAAACGGAACAAGCCAAAGGAAGGTGTTTCTCAGTTTTGTTTGACTAATGCAAAATCTAAACCATACTTAATATATCATCAGGTTTCAAAAATAAACTTATCTGACAGCATGCTGTCTATTTTTTCTGTGAGATTTACTGCTCTTTAGAGCTGAAATATGCAAAGGGGGACCTTTAGCTGGTTATGATAAATGGCTTATCTCCGTTGACTTCACTGAAGCTATGGTATATTGGTCTGTTTTTTGAATATGTGACCTAAAGGGCTAGAAAACCTTTGAGATCAGCACTAAAACCTACTTCTAAAGGCAGGTACTGCAACAGTTTTTCTAAGGACGAAGAAATATTCAAGGCTGTAAGTGTGAAGCTTGCAAAATTATGAAGATGTTTCCAAAGACAGAATACACTTTTTTTTTTCCTCCAAACTGAAACTCTTCTCATTGAAATGCACGTATATTTTTCATGACTTACCCTGATTCCTTTTTTTTAAGGAAGAAGTTGCTCAGCTTAGATGCTGAATGCTGGTCTTTCCCTTTAACAGTCTGTGCGGAATCATGTTACAGAGACTTAGAAACTTTCAGGGCCTCAGACCTCTCAGGATTAAATTGACAATGATTAACATCATCATTTCAATGATTGCCACTTTATCCATCTCACAGATACCCTAAAGGTTTTCTTCCATCCTGTAACCACAGTTGAATGCTAAAAGTGCTTTCCACTGTAGGAACCACTATCTGAAGATCATTTTCATTTCTCCTTTTCACGTGCAACTGTTTACTCCATTCTCAGAGTAATGTTAAAAAAAATGGTGGTAAAAGCAGAAATGAAAGCAGTTGCAAAAAGAAAAAAAAAAATAGCCGTTTCAATTTGGTTAAAATTGAGACTTTTAGGGTTAAGTCTGGCTACGGAAAGCAGCAACAGCCAGTCTCAGGGGCAGAAGAGCGAACAAAAAGACGCCCTGCTCTTGTCACCAGGAGAGTTGCTGGCGTCTACTCAGAGAGAGCATCTGCCCAAACTTGAGCTGATCGGGGTAGAGTTAGCCTGATACGAAAACAATTCTACTCATCAATTGTTAAGGACCAGGCAGGGAGAAGTTACAGTTTGGTCTTGGAGCAGTCACTGCTCCGTAAAACTTCCTTGAGAATTGTTTTATATTTCTTCCGCAGCCTAAATGTTTTGATTACCAAGGCAGTGTTTTCCCATGAGGCATATCTTACAGAGATGTGGTGCCAGGACCAAGTGGGATGAGATTATAAAATATAAGAAGCTGGAACATGAGAAGTTTGAAACTCAGCTGTGAAAATGTTTATTGGATAAATGTTTACTCTGCTGCGTGCTCGTATTTATTTTTCTTTCGAACCTTTGAGTCTCCTTACTGCTTCACTGAGACAATTAATTCTCTTTGGAAAACATGACATGGTTAATTAAACAGGTGAGAGAAACTAGTTTCTCAACTGTCTGGAGATTCAAAGATCCAATTGCAATTTACAAAGAATATATTACTGTTGTCAACATCATGCGAATCCTGGACTGTCTGAGAATGATGAACACATGAATGCTGTAGAAAATACCCTTTAGAAACCTGAGCTCTGGCTCATCAAGGCCAGTCCTCTGCTGTTCCAGGTGGTCACAGCACACTGTGCTTTTCATGAAGGGATTGTGCTTCATCTTATAAATACCTAAGGATTTGGCCTCTTTCTTCTTTCTGAAAGCTGGCTGCTCCGAAACCTCACTCTGACGGGTGAGAAACAGATTCTAAATCCCCTGGCTATTTCGTAGCCATTTCTTCTTGTGCCAAAATTGTTCTTAGCTTTAGCAGCCCGTCTTTGTCCCTGATGTTAGTCCTCGTGATATATTTACGAAGATATATTTATGTTCTCTTAAGTCTTCACCTTGCTAGCCTAAGCAATGCAAGCCGGGGCGGGGGGACACCTTTGTGCGAGGGCTGCGCGGCGGCTTTGCGCGCGTGGCCCACGTGGCACGGCCACTGTATCTTCTCTCTGGAGGCCATCCCGGCTCTGGTCCCACTCACTCACACTTCCTACCCACCAGCAGGCACCAACAGGGGCTTGAAGATGTCCTGAGGAAGGCAGCTAAACCCAAGCCCTCGTAGAAACGGCTTGCAAAAATAGCACGTCCACGGTGAGCCTGGGCCTGCATGATACAGAAGATAAATCTAGAAAATGGTACAGAAATTGTCTAAACTAAATGAGTGTAAACCCTTTGAGGCAGAGACAGTTACTTCCCCTATTTTTGCCTTAAACCTGGAGTGATGTGGCCTTGATCAGCGGCCTCTCGGTGCTACTGCGATCTAAGCGTTAAGTACTAATGGCTTCAAACAGCGGGGAGGTTTTTAACCACGCTATGCAATCCGCTGCGCTAAGGCAGACCTGTGCGGTGAGCCTTATGTACGTGGGGAGGTACTTTACATGACAAAAAAGGCACCGATCCGGGTGGGGAAGAGGATGAGGATACTCCCCGGCGGCGAACTCCACTACGCCGAGCAGTAGGATGTGCTCCTCTTCGCCTCTCCTCAGCGACTGCAGACTTTCTTTCATGGTTTTCCGCACAGGGAGACCAGGCGACGATGTGTAAATTCGTTACGTTTGACTATTGTTTAATGCGTGTTTTATTTTACTGTTTTTAATGTATTATCCGTAAACAAGCACTACTGTTTGGCCAACTGTTATGTTTTGCTTAAGGTTACTTAAGTCTCAGTTATTTGTGGAATGCTCCTATATTCCTTTGGGCAGTCAGTGCATAACTCACAATTATCTAATGTTTGGGGGGAAAAAAGGATCTCAGATCACTTTTATGCATCTTTTACATAGCTGTTAAATATTATCAGACATACATATTCACTTCAACCCCACCACATCTGCAATTGTGGTTGAAAGTAAGAGGTTCTCTCTATAGCAACCAGCGCATGTTCAGTTTTTTTTGTTCTAAAATACCAAGAGCCAGATTTTGCTCTCAGATCCTCAGTAGTTTTGTTTTTTTCTGATTTTTTTTTTTTTTTCTTCTTGAGAGTGAATAAAGTCCCAATATTTTTGCACTGCACGTGTCTCAAGATCAGTCTCATTTTGGCAACCTTCTGAACAAAGGGTTTGCCGATTTTCCTCTCAATCCAGAATGTATTAATGGATCTTCAGAAGGGGATATGCTTCGAATGGGTCTGGACAGAATTAGTGACGATGAAATGTTTACTGCAGTAGATTCTTTCTGCGGAGCCTTTAGAACTAATTCCAAATGCATACACGACTGTGGACTTTTAATTGGATAATTCTTGCCTGTTGACTTTCTTCCAGCTTTATCCTGTAAAGCAACGTGTGTCAAGATTTCAGAGTCTCTTGCGTATCTGTGTATCCCTATTTTTCACCCGTACGTGTAAACAACTATTTGCCCATGCAAAATGGGTCCTTAGATGTGCAAATACTTGATCTTCTTGCATAAATATTTTTTGCAAGCAGATCTGTTTACAAGAATGACTACATGAAATACAGATATGTTTGAAATGAACTGAAATACAATTAACTACAGATCTGTTTACATGAATGACTGCATACACAAAAAGAGGGCCTTTAACTCTGAGATTGGGGACTTCTGTCTCATATCATCTCTCAATTTTATTGTATTTCTTCATGTCTGTGACACTACCTCACTAACAAAGTAGTTTTAACAGTGAACCTAGCAGATACACCGACAAAACATCTAAGCAAGTGCTTAACTTTAGTGGAGCTTAAGACCCAAGCAAAGTTAAGCACATTCTTCAGTGCTTTTCTGAATTGGACCCACATTTAGATCCAGTGCTCTACGTTTTTCCAGACTTCTCAATTTCCTACGCTGCAAGAGAACCAAATTTCAATGGAAAGAGTTTATAGAGGATGCAGCATTAGGTGTTGTCAGATATATTTTATAGCCAGGTTCCTTTTGTAGTCAAAGCTGATCTGAATAAGGGCTGAGAAATTCAAACACATGCTGTGCACTGTATCTAACATTTCCATAGTTGTTAAGGAAATGGTGATCCTATTGATCTGCACATTACCTTGCAGTTCTCAAAAAATGAAGTCTGTGACATTTACTTCTCCAGAAAAATTTATGCCTTGGCCTTTGAATGTTATTTGACAGCACAAATATTTATGTTTAATTTAACTGACCAACCTATTAAGTGGGAATCACATTATTCACAAATAATCAATGTTCGGCTGGTGGTCCAGGGTGCCGAGAGCTATTTCTGAAGAGCATTACATTTGTCCTCATTTCAAACTGGGATAGATAGTTATTGTAGAACGATATCACAGGCGATTAGTTATGCAGCGTTGTTTTCTTAAAGGCCTGGCCCTGAGCAGGGGGCTATGAGAAAGCACGTTTCCCTGGCGTTGACATGTCAGAAGGGAACTTGCGCTCCTTGACAAATGGTCTTTCCCATAGGTTATTAGTGCACAAGACAATTGCTCTCTTCCAGAAGTCTTTTGGGAAATGGAGAATGCCTGCGGTACGAGGGTGGGAGAGTCCCTGAGTCCCCGTGACTGCTTCAGTTGGCTTTCAGGTATGGTATAGAGAGGGGTAGGGCAAACCTGTCTTCCGGCATCCTCGCCGTGATTTCCTACCAAGCTTTTCACTGCTACGTCTATGCGTCCCGTTCCCCACTCTCCCTCATGTCGTCAGTACAAGATGAATGTGGAAATCCAGGACCTTGGCCCTGGAACCTGGAATTTGTTGCCTTTATTGGACCAAGCAGGGCTGAAGATATTTTGTAAACTTGCAAAGAACCAAGAACACCCGACTGGCTTTGTATTTTGTGATAGAGACTTTAATGGCACTTAAAATAAGAAGTCAAGTCTCATAACATTGCTCTGTAAGAAAAACAAAATGCTTCTGGTTAGAAATGTTTTTATTTTCCACTTACGTGACAAGCTTGTAGCTTTTTTATACCAAGTTGTTCTCCATCTTTGCCCTCCCCCCTTTTTCCTGATTCATATGTGATTACTGCTGACTTAATACTAGAGAGGTTACTTTATTTGTACTGCGGTTATAGTTTTCATCTACATGTTATAAATATGTACAGTAGGCTCAGCTTTTAAAAGTATGACCTTTTATAAGACTTGGTTATTAGATTTGGTCTTTTTTTGTAAATATTTCTATATTTTGGTTCAGTTCTTACTTGGCAAAACATTTCTGCATTTGGCCCATTTTTTACAAAACGTGCTAAGTGGTTTGATTTCTTGTACGCTTCCAAAAATGCCACCTAGTGAAAACCAACCACGAAGCCAAACCCCGTCACGTAGCGGTCGCGTTTCAGGTCGCAAAGATCAGCTGCCATGTGGCCAGGGCCTTCGGACCGAGCGGGAGGAAGGGGCTAAGGGATTGTATGGCTGCGAACAGACGAAATCATGTGACGGGCTTTACTGCTGGTGAAATCTGTTTCCACTTGCTGCCACCCACTAATTTGACAATAGATTGCATCATGTGGTTGCAGCAACCGAGATGACTAGCAACCATTTTAAACTGCTTTCCTTAAAGGGGGAAACACCCTATAAAAGCAGCGGAACGGAGACGCGGTGTTGTGAACATTTTTTCTATTTTAGCTAAATGCAGTAATGTCTGCTGCAGTATGTTAAATTTAACATAATCCAAGAATTTGGTGAGGAGCTGAAGTATCAGCCAAAATTTGTTTATGGAGAGGGTATTCTGAGTGGACAAAAACAGCTAGGAGGTTTGTTAAGAGTAATTTAGCTCATACTAGAATTGCAATTACAACTTAAGTGCTGTATGGGAAATGCACAACATTTTTCAAAGCAGAAAAATAAATAATAATGAACCCTTAGCTTAAAAATGCAATTCTCTCTGTGTTCTTTTCTTGTAAAGAAAAATCTACATTTCAAAGGAATATTTTCTTACATATGGAAATGCTTATTTTCTAGCTACTGAAGATCTGCCAGGAAATATTAGAGAATATCATGTTCAGAGTTTTAGAAGGCAAATTGCTTCTGCATACACTGTATCTAGCAGACAGCTTTATGGTGCTCTTTACCTGTCTGTCACAACATCATCAGTTTTTCCAAAGTACCTGAAGCCTTTGAAAGTTAAGAACTGTAGCAGAATACATTCACATGACACATGTATTTAGCAATGCTAAGCTGATTAGCAAGTAAATACAAACAACAGATTTATGTGCTTTAAACCCAATTATTAAATGTTCCTTGATGGAGGAAAAAAAACAACTTTGAAATGAAACGCTTGCATCAGCGTAAGAAGATGGATTTTAAAGAGCACTTATCATAGCACACGTAACATGGCTGTGCACCTTTAAAAATGAGTTTCAGATGTACTTTATCGTCTTAATTTATATACTAGGGAAGCAGGGAGGGCCACCTTAGCTGTGGAAGATTTGGCTTTTTAGATATAAACACTGACTTTAAAACATCTCAGAAGCGTTTTCAGATTGTCACAGTGAGCAGAAACATCCATGTTGTTAGCCAGATGGGAAATTTCATATGCGTTTCTTAAACCGGTTAATTTTCTTCTTCAGTGCAGAGAAGCCACGAGCTAATGCTGAGGTCTGGGACATAGTTTCAAATGCCTTTTGTGTCAAATTCCGTGCACCCAGAAAGCCTTACTCTTTTATTTATTTGCTTGGTTTCACTTTAGAGAGAAAAGAGTGCATTTCTGGCAGTTTATTCTTAAGCTGGCTTAAATCCTTCTGGTATTCTTTTCAAAGAAAAAAAAATTTTCTTTGAAACTGCCAGGATAATTTCAAAAACTATTTCAGAAATAAAAACTGAGCTCTCCTTAGATTTCATAACGTGACAAATTTTAACTGATTAAGAGCTGTAGAAAAGCTCACACCTTTGCGGAAGTTCCCATCACCACTGCATTTACCGCTTTTCGGTCTCTCCCGTATTTTAACAAATCATGGAAGAAAATAGCTCTCATACCTCTAATCTCTTTGCCGTTTCATTTCTCTCCTTCCCAGTACATTTTTCAACTTGCTTTTGATTGACTCCAAATTACAGAGTCCATATCAGTTTTATTTATTGGGTCAGCATAATGCAAATAAATCGCCGCTGCTGTTGGCTACTGCTTGGTGCCTGCAAGGGCGCAAGCCCAGCCCCACCGTCCCCCGCTGGCTGCCGTAACCGGGAAGGGGCACGCCGGATTGCAGCCGTGCCGGGGGCAGCTCCTGAAGGCAGCCGTGGCCCAAGGCTGTTTTTCAGAGAAGGAGGAAAATGAATTCAAAGCCAAAGCTTTTTGAGGAGGTGGTTCTTGCAGGCAGGCAGATCGGGACGAGGAGTCAAGAGAAGCGCCAAGCGGGATTTGAAAATGAAGCGCCTCGGAATTGCGTCCCTTAGGGCTGCGACCGTCGTAATGCACACAGTGTTCACGCTTAAATGTTAAAAGCAGGTTTTAGCAAAGTTCAGAACACCAGAATTTCCTGACGCCCAATTGTTGTGAAAGCACATTTTTGGAAAATGACGACTGAGGAAGATCCTTACTGGTTTGGAAACCAGAATTTTGAGAAATCCTTGAAAACCCCTAAGCTTTATTTTTGGATCAATAAAACCAGAAATCCTGCCTCTAGAAACCCCACAGATTTTGTAGGGTAACAGAAAAAAAGGCAAAACACACAAAAAAACCTTTCCCAACTGCTGTTTGTACATGGTCCCATGAGGGGTTTTTGAGCGGGTGAAAGGTAATTGGAAGGGAGCAGAAAACCCGGGATTTCCTACTCCATGTGAAATTACTTGTGTTCACAAAGAGGACTTGTGGCCAACTTACAGAAATGCCACCGCACCAAATGCCTTTAAGCAATGTCTGACACCTTGGTGACACCTTTGCCTGCAGTGTACCACTTTGTGTGCTTCCACAATGCTACCAGTTTTGATGGTACTGATTGGTACACACCTAATTCAAAGCAATACCAGCATTAACCATGTTCAGCTTGGCGTTCAGACAATGGAGGAAAATAAGGTGTAATTTTCAGTCTGGTAAAAGATTTGTGAAAAACTGGAGAACAAAATGACATGCTAACTTCCCTTTAACGCATACGGTATTTAAATGACTGTTAAGAAATAAAGATTTTGCATATCCTATCATAAGACCACTATACACCAGGTTAAATGGCATAGCTGATCAAGAGATGACTGTGACCCAGTTTTATTACGCGCAGGCTAACCTCAAAAGGTTCAGCAGATCTTTTCAGTTCACAGAAGGATAAAACTACCTATATGCTCATGCAACCTTTAGTCAAAGCTGCTGCAAGCTACCAGAACTACTACTCATGCTTATAAAGCTAGCCATGTGTAGAAGGATTTTTAGGACCAGGACCTGGTGTTTGCCCCAGTTCCCAAGCTGGAAGTGATATGAATGCCATCCCAAGTAACTCCAGGATGGAAGTGCTTTGGGGTAAAAAAAAGAAGCATGAAACAAAGGTACTTATGTCTTCAAACCACTACAAAAATTCTCGCAAGAGAAATTTTGGAGATTCTTTTGCAGTGTAAAAATTTGTTCCATTTATTCACTATCACTTGTATTTTTCATGATGAACACAGCCATGTGCACCTCATGTCTGGGTTTTTTTGCTTAGTTTTTCATCCTTTGCAGGTCTTTATATTCGACGGTCATATGAGAATCAGCACTATTGCCACAGTAGTTCAAGGATGTGTCTAGAGATTGAAAATACCAGCTTGGATCTCAGCTGGACTTTGTATATAGACTTGCTGACTGTGTCTCTTCTCGAAAATTTCTGCAGCTGCTAACTGTGCAGTCATGTTTGCTTGGCTTTTGTCTTTTTGGGGTGCACGTGATCCTTCTGACATGTCCAGCCTTCCCAAGGTGCTCCAGCCTTCCCTCTCCTACCGTCTCCGCATGGAGCTGTCATGGGGCTATCGCTGGCCAGTGTTGCTTTGCACCACGAGGAAGCTTTGTTCCTCCCAAGAGCTGCAGAGCCTTTGGATCAGGTCCTCCAGGTCCTTCCATTCAGATTCCCGAGTCAACCAGATGGGTGGCGTGCTCTGGAGGCATCGTGCCCAGCCCAGCGCCCAGCCCAGCGCTCTCGCCCAAAGGCGGCAGGACGAGGCTCAGGCGGCAAGGCAGCGGCAGCGGGGTGAGGAAGGGAGGAAGGCTGCAACTCCTCTCAATCTCTGTCAGTCTCACTCTCCTCTCTGTCAATCTCTTCGGCCTGAGGAAAAACTGCAGAGAAAGTTGATATCAGTGAAGCACCCAAGACCTTTAAGGCAGCTTTGCTTCAGGGAACTGAAAGAACTGAAAGTCACTGACTGATTCAGTGAACTGTCCTGAGGTAATAGTTTAGGAGATACTTCAATTTTTTTTCTTTTTCTTTTCACCTTCTGAGCACCTACACAGAAACGGCACTGGTGAATCATTAGGGTATTTCGCTCGTTAAGCCGGGAACCTGCACGACTGATACTTCAATAATGGTTATTGAAAAGCCACAAAACGACATTTTCTCTTAGGGTATACAGATGTTTAGATGCTGTTGCAAAGCTAAGTGTTGGTTCTTACGGGCTCACGCCTTTTCACTCCTCTGGCTCATAAGGACCTGGACAGTAGCAAAGAACGATTTAGCTATTCTCTGTGTTGGTGGGAGGTAACAGCAGAAAGTATGGTGGTCAGACCAAAAAAGATGGTGGAAATGACTTACGATTAGGTCAGATGTTAGTGGGCTCAAAACTTTAATCTTATGACTGCTGATTGTTGTTTAACAAAACTATTATGAACATTTATAAAGCAGAGAAATTCCATCAGGTGGAGGCAGAAAGGTTTAGGAAATCTAAGCACAAAGGCACTTAACAAAACCCGTCCAAGTCCTGTGGGGCTGATGGAAATGAGAAGAACTGGACAGCAGGATGCTTTCTTAAAGTGCAGTATTTGGCCAATAATAACTGTTGTGAAGTTTCATTAATCTTACTGAGGAGCTACATATTCATGGAACAGCTGTTTATTTGCTTCTTCATGTCCATTTTATCTCATACTTACTCATTATATCTCAATTATAAGGGAAAAAAACATTGACTACATACCAAAATGAGACTCCATTGTTCAACAAACAAACAAAATAAAAACAAACGCCAAAATTTTAGCTGTTTTGATTTGCATCAGAGATCATTATAAGTACTGTAATACTCTTTATCATCCACTAGTAACGCAGAGAAAGGACAGTTTTACAGTTCACACCATCATTCTGCATCCAGCTCTGGAGCCCTCAGCACAGGAAAGACATGGACCTGTTGGAGTCCAGAGGAGGGCCACAAAACTGATCAGAGGGATGGAACACCTCTCCTGTGAGGACAGGCTGAGAGAGGTGGGGTTGTTCAGCCTGGAGAAGAGAAGGCTCCAGGGAGACCTGATTGCAGCCTGCCAGTACTTGAAGGGGGCTTGTAAGAAAGATGGGGACAGACTTTTTAGCAGGGCCTGTAGCAATAGGACAAGGCATAATGGTTTTAAACTGAAAGAGGGCAGATTTCAACTATATGTAGGGAAGACATTTTTCACAATGAGGGTGGCGAAGCACTGGCCCAGGTTGCCCAGAGAGGTGGTAGATGCCCCATCCCTGGAAACATTCAAGGTCAGGCTGGACGGGGCTCTGAGCAACCTGGTCTAGTTGAAGATGTCCCTGCTGATTGCAGAGGGGGTTGCCTAGATGACCTTTAAAGCTCCCTTCCAACCCAAATGATTCTATGATTCTCAGTAGAAAGTACAAGATGCTGAAACCCGGAATATACCTGGAACAAGGAATTGTCTACACTGTATAATGACGGATTGTACATCATCCCTTGGAACCTTTTATTCATAGTATTTTGAAGGGGTTCAGCTTGTTATTGAAGGAGCTGGGTGACATCTTAGTTCACTTATTGCTGTTTAAATTCACTTCATTTGCTTTTCTTCCCTTAAAATCCCATGAACACTCTTTAAAACTCTGAGTACCATGTGGCTTGAAAAGTACCGTCAAATACAGAATCACAGAATCACAGAAACA
>NW_010563295.1:513-1581 GCF_000687285.1 Phaethon lepturus | reverse complement strand
CGGGCGGGACGCTCCCAGCGCCCAACGCCATGCGAGCGCGCTTCGCCTCAGCGAAACAGAAACCTGCCAAGCGGTTCTGGAGGGCGAAAGCCAGGCAGGAAGCCACCGGACCCTGGAGCAGGGGGGACAGCGAAGTCCCAGCGAGCGAAAGCAGCGCCCGCCAAGCTCCAGCCCTGCCGCGTCAGCACCAAGGGTGTGCCAGTGCACGCCAAGAAGGCTTAACGCACGCCAAGGAGCAGGGGAAGGCACTGCTACGATCTGCTCTGCTCCCAGTCACCGTTTTCACCAATTTTGGCCACTTTTGGCTGATTGCCCTTCTGAAGGGATAGCCTGTCCCATCAGCCAGCTGAACATCACGTCTTCGTCCCGACCATCCCTCCTCTTCACCATCCCTCCCTGCCGAGTCATCTCCAAGGCCACTATCCCAAATAACAGCTGAGCCCACATCCCCAGCGGGACCCCCCTGAAGTGCTGCTACACAGTCCAAACACAAAAAATCAGAGTCACCTTCTACTTTCATTTTCTCCCCCACATCATCCATCCTTTGTCCTTGAATTTCAGAAATAATGTGACTTGTTTCTTTTCTGTGCTTTCAGGACTCTTCAGATTTCCCAGAGTTTCTCTGCAGCTACAGGACCGACACCAGGAAAGGATAAAGCACGGATGCACGTGCACCCCTCGGCTCTTTTGTGCTCCCTTAGTCCAGGGCCTGGGGCTCGATACGGAAGCCGCGGTGCTGATGCAGAAGCCCCAAATCCCTGCAGGGGCACAGCACTGTGCCGAAGTTTGTGCAGAATTTGCAAGCTGACAACTAATGTAAATTTGCTGGGTCCTTTGGCTCCGAAGCGCTAGACGGGGTAATAGAGACATTTAAAATAACAAAACCTAAAGTTTGTAGGCACATTTTTTCAAAGGGAAGGGGAAAGGAAGGCTTATTTGTTTGTTTTGCGTTTAAATACAAGATCTCTAAACAGTTCAAATGCATTTTTGCAATTCTTCCATCTGGCCCCCTCGAACGGGAAGATTCAAACCAGATCCGCTGCTCCAAGCCAGCCGCCGCTTCCATGA
>NW_010563295.1:0-453 GCF_000687285.1 Phaethon lepturus | reverse complement strand
ACCCCCGCGGGAAAAGCCGCAGGTATGCGCGGCTGGGCGGGGGGGGAGGGGCCCATGCAATTGCTAAGTAAATATTGACTTTAAAATACATTTTTTTCCCCTTTTCCTTCCAAGTCTGCCTATTGCATCTAAATCACGAGGCATTTCGAGCAGAAAAGCCCGCCTCTGCTTTGCCAGAAAGACGGCTGAATGGCAGCAAAACGCCATTCACAGGGCAGGCTCTGGCTAGCAAAGCGCGTGCCCCTCGGACGAGGGTGGTCAGGCAGGCTCCTGAGCGGGTTGCTGCGGCTCGCGCGATTTTTAGAAACACCGAGGAGGAAAGCTGAAAACAACAACAAAAGCGAAGCGCCCGCAGAACCCCCAGCCATCGCTTCGGGCGCTGATCCGGCGCACCCTGCAGCGTGCCGGCACCTTCCCCGGTGTTTCACCTCCAGCTTCTGCTCGTCTCCCCCG
>NW_010563294.1:244-1046 GCF_000687285.1 Phaethon lepturus | reverse complement strand
AAGCCTGTAGCGTTGCATGGGGATGACTGTGTTGCTGGACCTGAACAGAAAAGCCTGCTTTTGGGTGGCCCTGTGAGCCCAGCTGGAATTGCTGGCAAATGCACAACTGACCTTGCTCTCTGAAAAAATGCAGAAGCTTGGGTAAGCCTCCAACCTTGTCAATGCTGAGGTGTTTCTGGCAGCGGAAACATAATGTCTTGTCTTAAAGCTGGTAGGAAATGATTAAAGAGTCTCTCAGCACTAATTCTCCAGGGATTTTCTAGCCCTTGGTGCTCAGAGCAAGGCTGACAGCATGGGAAGTGTCAGGGGCAGATGAAGCACTGCGGGGCTGAGCTTGAATGGGGAGTCAGAGGCTGGCGTGCCCATGAGAGGTGGTGGGAGAGCATCTTTGATCACTTTTTTGATGTATACAGGAGAGCTGACAGCATGAAGTATTTCTCCTGCTTGCTCTTTTTCCCTTCACCTAAGCAGCAACTCTTAACACACCAAACACACATCTCAGACGCACTTGGAGTACGGACAAAAACCTCTACACACCAGACAATAGAAGGGATGAAGCCAATATATTATATAGCTTTTAGGCGCCCATCTCACAGCTTTCCTGGAGTCAGACTCATGGTTTGGGAAATTAGAAGAATGACAATATTGAAATCTATAATTAAAGACAGAGTTGAAAGGCGTCAGCAGCTGCCGTCAAAATGCGTGCTGCGGGCGAAGCAGGATGGGGTCCGCGTGGGAAAAGGGGAAAGGGCCGGAGTGGAGCAGAAATCTTTCCCACGCTTGGATTGGGACAGGCAAAAGG
>NW_010563294.1:0-207 GCF_000687285.1 Phaethon lepturus | reverse complement strand
TGGCAATACGGATCCCTGCCGGGCGTCCAGCAGACGGCACCGAGCTAAAAAACCAAGCCTTGTCGCCACATCGTGGCCAAGACAGGCCACTCATTTATGGCCGGAGAAAACAGCCCTTCTCCCTCTTCTTCTGCAAAGAAAAAAGAGGAAGAGCTGTACACAGACGTAAAGGCAAACTGCAGGGAATTGTATAGGAAAACATCAGCA
>NW_010563293.1:3727-4363 GCF_000687285.1 Phaethon lepturus | reverse complement strand
GGAGAATAACCCTCCCTTTTCCCGAGCGTGACAGGCCCCCTCCAACACGGGCTGCAAAACCGCCTGTTCGGGAAGGGTGCGATTCCCCTCACGCTCCATGAGCAACTATAAAAATGCCAGCGGCAAAGGTGAAAAAGGGGGTTTATTTTTTTTTTTTCCCCTTAACTGCCCTTATGTAGGTGTGTAGGTGCCTGCCTGCCATCGGCAGCGAGGACAAGAAATACTTACATTTGGCTGAAGAGCATCAGTGCACATGAGTGGGAGAACTCCTTGCCTGGCTTTGACCAGCGAGTGAGAAGGCTATAAACGGATATTTGTTCTTTTAAAAAATACACACTTGAACTGTTTTTTTTTCCCCGGGAAGTTTCTTGTATAACTCACGGGTACAGTTTCTTCCCCCGACCTCCAGGATTATTTTCCTGGAGAATTACCATTTCTCTCTTCCCTTAAGAAAAAAAAAAACAACAAAAAAACCCCAACAATAAATACTTTTAAACATCTTCCACTGTTATGGGCTGTCCACATTTTGCAATGTATTCCCAGTAATTTGCAATTTTTGAAAGCTGGGCATTGTTTTTCTCAACTTACTGAAATGCACAGATATGTTAAATAGAAGCGGGGCGGGGGGGGGGGGGG
>NW_010563293.1:0-3696 GCF_000687285.1 Phaethon lepturus | reverse complement strand
TGACTTCTGTTTCACTGCATATGCAAAGAGAGGGCAGCTTGACTCTTCCCTCGGCGTTTGTTAGTCACATCCTCTTGGCCATTGTTTTCCTGTTTGTGCTGGGAATCCAATTTATTTAATGGTAAAGAGCCAGGGGTGGGTTTGTGGTTTTGTTTTTTTGTGGGTTTTTTTTTTATTCTACTCATTCTGAATTGATCTGAGAAAGCAGAAAAAATATTAGCCCTGCCAAGGGGCAGCTCCCAAAGGGAGCTCCATTCACCTTACAGGAGGGATGAACATCTCCCAAGTGACCGGAGACAAAATATACAGCATTATTACACTTTCTATGTCATTTTTGGTTGTATATTTAATTTTTTAAGATCTTAAAACCCATCTGGTGGATAGGTGGAGAAAACTTGCCTGTTATTTCAGACGTTGGGCTGCATGTACAGTACTTCTTTCCTTTTTTTTCGTAAGCCTTAGGAGGTGGTCCCCCGGCTGCTGTAGGTTGCCTGTTTCTTGAAAATCCTATCCCAGGTCCCCAGAAAAGCTGTTTATAGCAACAGGCCTATTTCCAATGTCAGGAAGGGGGGGGGACACAAAAACATCGTTTTCAAATTAGGAGATTTTTTTTTTTAGGGAAACAGAAACAAATAGGCTCCTTGTGAGAAAGGTGTGAGCTGCCTAAATTGAGAAACTGTCCCGCCTTTGAAAGCTCCTGAGTCCCAAAATTGTTTTATTAAAAAGGACATCGAGGACCAAATTTCTGACGTTGTTATGGCAACAGAAATAGTTCGGTGGCAACGTGGGCATCCAGAACGTCAAGACTATAAAAAAGCAGCAAAATAAGCACCATGTTGTATTTGCAAAAACAAATTGAACGGTGGTGGCCAAGTCTGATACTTCTTTCATTCAGCGCCATCCCCATTTTCATCTGTCCAGTCATGCCGACAGTCCCTTAACGAAGGTGCCAGCAAGGCGTTGCAATATTTACTGCCCTTAAATGCGACCCGAGATTTCAGCTTGTTATTTTTTCCGTTGACATACTGGAAGAAGGATGTTTCCCTCTGTTTTATATTTACTCCTTCTTCAGTGCCTCTAACTTTTTTTTTTTGGCTGCCTTTCTGTAGCGACATGTGCTCCGATTCCTTTTTGTCCCTGCGCTCCCCACCTCGCCTGCCGTAGGACCGTCAGCAACCCCCCCGTGCAAATAGCCGAATGTCCTCCCCTTAAACCTCTGCGATATTAAAATTTTGCCGCCGCTTGCATTTCATTTTAGTTGAGGGAGCCCTGAAACGGCAGCCCCGTCTCCCTTAGTTTAGAAACGGCCAAAGTATTTGGGAAGCTCGTGGGTCTCTACTGTAACACGCTTCAGGGACCCTTTGTACAGCAGCCGAACGGGATGAATTTGCCAAGTTTCAAATTTCAGGGGCAGGCAAGACATTTGTAAGTTGGTGTTTTTGTTATTCTGGAAAAGTTCTTTGATTTGCAGGCTTTTTTTTTGCTCCCCCCCTTTTTTTTTTTTTTACCTTTAATAAAAAGGAGACGGAGTGTGACATTAAGCAATTTTACAGCATTAGCAGCTTTGGGCTGTAAACAAAGACAAACGAATCCCGCTTACTTTCAGTCTCAGAAGTTTGCTGTCAGTTGGTCCTAAACTGGGGACTCGATCCTACGGGACGTTATTCAAGCAAAACACGGCTTGAAGTCTCGGAGAGTTGTGCCTGAGTAAGTACCCTGGAATCAGCCCCTCTGCCTGCTGAAAAAGAGAAGTGCTGGTTATCTCCTTTTAAAGGTCTTTTCTGCGGTCGCACACTTCATCCTAACGCTTTGGATTTGCTTTGAGATTGCCTTGCTAAGACAGCGTTCTTGCTTGCAAACGCTGGAGAGCGAAAGGGAAACCAGTGTTTTTTGAGTAAGGCTGGGGTTTTTTTCTTTGTTAGATTCTTTTTTTTCACTTTCAGAAAAGTCTCCTCCTCCAAATAAAACAAACCAAAACACTTTTTTGAAGGTATCTGATTTTAATTTGATGTGATTTTTGTTTCGAGGTTCCTGAAAAAATTAAAACATATTTCCCCAACGTTTCAAGCTTCAATTTTCAGCATTTTACAATGTAAGACTACTTGACATTATTTAATTGGACATGAGGGTGTAATACAGGAATTTCCGTTGTGTGATGGATTAATTGTTTTCCTAATACTTTAAAGGCTGAGATCCAAACATTTTTCCATTCTATTGCAAAATTAACTGCAATAAATCTGTCAGACCCAATTATTCATTTAAAACATTCCACACTGATTAAATCTGCACATTTGCCTGCGTGCGAGTGCGAGCGAGCGAGGGAGAGGAGGTGTGCGCCGAGGGGGGAGTCCAGGTTTACTCCCTCTCCTTCTCAAAACGGCGCTGGTGTTAGAAACCAGTCCTTTAAATTTAACCTGGAAAATGTGATTAGCTAAATAGTCTAAGGAGAGGATGAAGCATATGTCCCTCAGCCTCCCTGCCGTCCCTCCTCCTCGCTGCCAGGTCCGGACAGGTAGAAGCGTCAGGTTTGGACGTTTGCTGCTAGTTGAAAAGATCGTATTTTACTTCTGGCGAGGGTTTTTCAGGGGTTTTTTGGGGGGGTTGTTGTTGTGGTTGTTCTTTTTAATTTAGTTTGTTGATGTTTTCAAAACCCCTAAACAAAGTCAGATATGTTAACAGTCTTATTAACAATGTTAAAATGGAATTACCAGCTTGTGGATACCTCTGGAGTACAATAGCATGTCAGCCTACCCTGCCCCCTTATAAATCGCGTCCCGCTGTCTTTCTTTTGTTTCGTGCCCAATCAGCAAACTAAAGTTTTGTTGAGGCAGAAGGGCAGTTCAAGTGTCCCTGCCCCCGCGCGAGCGGGGAGAGGGGCGACCCCCAAACCTGCAGGCAGGGCTTCGCTGACCCGCCTGCCTCCCTGACCTCTGCCGTGCTGTTCTGTCGGTTTAAAAGGCTTTGCCGAGGTTGTAGTTTACTTTTATGGGCCTTTCAGCGCCACTACAAAAGCTTTTGTTTATTCAAGATGTAGCGCGGTTCAGATTTCTATTAATCTTCATAGAACTTCGTTGGCTTCGACGTTTCCGTAAAGGTTCATCGCCAAAATGGTGCCGCGCCTGGTCTCAGGCAGCCAGCATCAGCCGGGTAATTACAGCGGCTTTGGGGTATTTCAGAAATGCTTTGCCTCTGAGAGTGGGAATTAGCACCAACACGTGCTGTTGTTTAACTCGATTTCACTGTAACTTGGGTTCCACGCTAAGGAAAGACTTTTTTTTTTTACCTTTTACTCTCTTAAGTTTACTTCTTGCAGTCGAACTCCCTTTAGAAACTCCAGCCAGCTGATTTCAGTGCTGAATGTATTTAATGAGATCTAATTTTTTTAACGTGGCTAGGATCACCCCGGGTTCATTTGCATAGAAAACTTATGTAAAATGAGAGACATTCCCCATAAGGACAACGCTTATATGTTTTGCTTTATGGTAATTATATTTTTACTCCTTTCATCCAACAACCTCCAAGCATTTACAGCTCCTCACAGAAGGGCACAGCGGCACAAGGCAGGAACACGCATTTCAAGCCCTTTTATAGGTCAAACCCTGCAAGACGCAGGCAGGTTGCAGTTCGCCCAAGGACTGCAGAACAGTTACAAACCCAAAACACAGAAAGCCATCCCTTCCGTAGCACCCCGCGTGC
>NW_010563292.1:7271-20107 GCF_000687285.1 Phaethon lepturus | reverse complement strand
CCCGCCTCGGGCGGGAGAGCTGCCGGTCCCCCCGGGCGGGCAGCAGCTGCTCTGCTGCCGCGCTGGTCCCTTGCTGCTCGCCGCTGTGCCTGTCCTCAGCCGCCCTGCTGTGCTCCGGCCCCTTCCCGCGGGTGTAACTCGCCCTGGCCCTGCGAGAGTGCGAGAGGGGTGACCTCAGGCTGGGAAAGAAACGCTGCCCTGCTGCTGCCATTCCTGTGAATTGTCCATGTTTCACCTGTGTACCATTTTCCTCATTTTTTCCATTCCAGAGCCACTCAGTACACATGCATGTTGCTTAGCTATTTAATAGAGCATAAGGCTGATAAAGAGAAGCTGGTAATGAAGCTCAAGCAGTTGGAATCTAGCATGAGCTCTGGCCGGAAAAGTAAGTACCGGGTGTCTAGAGGAATAAGCCCTTCTTCACTTGCTCCTTCCAGCAAAACAGCTCCTGGCCTTGCATTTTCTGTAGTTAACTTACCTTGAGCCACAAAACCTCTTTTAGTATAGTCACAAAATTGTCAATAGGCCTTATCCCTGCCTTGGCTTGCCAGGCTAGATAGGGCCAAATAGACATTTATTTACTTCCTCAGCCTCCTCTCCAATCAGGCCATCTGAATTATTGCTGGGCCAACTAGAGAAATAAATTAACGGTCAGCTGCTGCTGCAGAGATCAAGTTGTCATCTCTGTTCAAGGACAGATCACAGAGTTATGATCCAAGGCTGGCTTACTGCGCTCTCATTAGTCCTTCCAGCTAATGGGTTGAGACTGCCTAGCGTTAAAGATCATCGTCCCAATAAAATCACGTCTGAAGGACCATCCTTCAGTATAGCTTTTTATATCCTAATTCACATATTAATTTTCTTTAGCATTTATACTCTACTAAATCACATACCCTTCCATACTTTTCTCATAGTCTAACCATTTGCATCACTTCATTCTGTGTCACAATTGCATCTGTTATGGTTGTGCTGTTGCTGTGGTCGTATAGCTTGCTTTCGGGTTGATCTTTCACCTACTTATCAATTGCTCAATCCTGGAACAACCTCAGTATATGAGGCAAATATTCTAATTTAATGTGTTATCATGGATTTGTTTTATTATTCCAGTTAGCTCCAGAGTATTGTAATTTCTAGCAGAGGCCAGCTGGTTTATCAGCATAGCTGTAATTCTCTTGCTTCTGCTAAACAAATCACTAATAGATGTCAGACCTAAATTCAGGACTCCTGCAGTTCCACTAAGCTTGGGTGCTGCCAACATCTGTCACTGTGACAGTGCAGTAGGTTATGAAAAGTATTTTGCATAATATTATATTAACATTTGCGAGGAGAAACCTAAACTGTGCAGCGGATTAAATCAGGCTTGCTCTATATTAGAGCTTGAAATGGAATATACTGTTCCTGCTTGCAGGGAACTACGTGTATCTCTGACAAATTCATGGCTGAGGAAGGACTTGGGTCTCAGTGTGCTCGGCATGTGAATCACCAGCTTTCACAGAAGCTTAGGAAAGTTGTAGCTCATGGTTGCAACGGGGTTAGTGCACTAACGTCTCCAGTCCACAGAGTTAAGTGAAATCCAGTGCAGCGTACAGCTGAAATCGGAGGCTCTGTTTGCGTCACCATTTTGCTGACACTGACTCTTTCAGGGCAGTTGGTGATACTGGTGCAGAAGGCACTGAGAAGAGAGTGGCAGGAGAAGGCTACAAGTCCTGGCTATTGACAAAATTTGTGTGTAGGTCCTGGGCCGGTGCATGACAGAACTGAGATGTTTACACCCTTTTCCTCGCTAATACTAGCTTCACACACTGTGAGAAGATGACGCTTAAGCATACAAATGCCCAAAGCCCACTAAGGTTTATAAAGTACATGTGGACAGTGACATGCCAAGTTGTCCTGTGTAGAGCTCTGCCTCTGCGGTAAAGGCCAGGCCATGCTAACATTTGTGGGATTTCTTGCAGTGTTCAGACTGGGCAACATGGTACACGCCTTGGTAGCAGCCAGGAGAACTACACAGCTGCCAGATGTGGTTCCTCGCGTCTGCCTTACAGCCTCCAATCTGACCCGTGCCCTCTACTTCGTCTGCGATGCGGTCCTGTGGTTGAAGAGCGTTGGGCTCCAACCTGACGTTGATAAGCCAAAGTGGCGAAATTGGGCTACCAAGTGTTACTACTTTTCACTGCTGATGAATCTAGCCAGGGACTGGTATGAGATCTCCTGGAGGCTGGAACAAGCTGTACAGGAAGAAAAGACAAAGGAGAATTCCTTCTGGGACAAACACAATCAGGAACTAAACTGTGTGAAATGTGATGGTTTGCACGTTTTTTTCCTCCTGCTGTTTCAGATACTGAAAAGACATCCTCCTTTGCTGCTGGACTTGGTGAAGAATCTCTGTGATCTCTCAGGTCCTCTGGATACGCTAGGCATCTACAAGACCAACCCAGGAGTGATTGGTTTCTGTGGCATACTCTCCTCCCTGGTGGGGATCCTCACATTAGCAAGCCCACATCTGAAGCTGAAACAGTGATGTAAAAGGAGCTGCATAGTATGCAGCAAGCCAACGGTTTTGATCCTCTGATAGGTTTTTATCCTCCATATGGCACTTTCAAAATGAACATGTCTCACAGTAACCTCAAGATTAATTTTGTTCTCTGAATAAGTGAATTCTACCCTTTTTCCTTCCCTGTGTCTTTGCAGATAAGTTTGGTGCCGTGACACACTCCTTGATGGAGTGGAGATGGGAGAAGAAAAAGCAGTATTTCACAATCAGAAACAGGACTTGGAACATGGCTGCTAGATAAGAAAATACTGATGTTCCTATATTTTAATACAGGGTTGTGAAATAGCTGCATGGACAACTGTAATAGGTATATGACTTGTAACTAATCGTGTTTACACTGGAAAACTGGAATTCACCAAAGGTTCCTACAGTCAGATTTTCTATAGTGGGCTCAGGCAAGTTAGGAGCTGCAGTTAAAATGTCCTGAAGTCAAGGGCAAGCGTTCTGATGGGTTTGAGTTCATGGATCCTGTTATCTGTAGCCAGTGGGTTGAATTCAGTGTGATGGTAACTGAAGAGTGGTATGATCCAACATTCGCATGATCTCTGTGTCACATGTACTGGTGACTCTGGATCTGTAGTCTAGTCAGTGCCAACTTGTGTCCCAGGAAATCAGCACTTCTTTTTCCTCAATAATGTGAGCCAAGGACCATTGGCCATTGAGTCTGACTTCTCCAGCAGGCCATGGCTGAGTGTTTTGGTGAAGGACAGCGTGGGAAAGAAGATTGTCTGAATGCTGATGATGCTGTGATTTGTAGAGAACTGGGTTTCCAAAGCTGTGAATCTGGAACCACTTACAAGCACTAAATTTCCCATTACACATGCACCTTAACTACCAAACCCCTGTGATTTCAAGTGCAATCATTTTCCATTAACCATATTGTGATAAGGAGCTTGTTTTGCTGTTCTAATTTTACGTGAAAATTCCAGTAAAATAAGGAGCTTTGGAACCTGCAGTTCAGGAAAGAAGCCTGGCTTGGAACTCATTGAGTCAGAAAAACTGCAAGGGTGTGTTTCTAGTTGTGTAAGTTCCCAGAGGAAAGGGAGTGGAGTTGGTCATGATAATATCAGAATCCCCTGTGAGAAGAAAAGCTTATTACTGGATTTGGGCATTCATCGTTTATATTTTCCTACTTGGTCCTCCCTATCCTTTCCTCCCATGAGCACAAGATTTCTTGTGTGTTCCCTCACTGCTCGAATGGGTTCTACCATTTGAAAATCCCTTACGTTTGCCCTGCAGCTGCGTTGTTATTGCTCATCACTTACCTCGCTGGGAACGACTGCCTGGCAGTTTAGTCTAGGTTAAAGGGGAAATGCTGTGTCCAGCTGTCTAACAGTTACATGGCATGCCGTCTTCGTTGCTCTTGATTTTGCAGAGTACCAGTTCTGACACCTCTGAGAAAAATTTACACATTATATAGAAGAGAAAATTATCATATTTCTTCATCAGGGTTAGGCCGCTGTGTTCTGCTAGTTTCTGGTGCAAGGACTTCTTGTTCCGTCTTCAGGACATGTGAACAGAGACTACTCTAACCTGGACCAAGGTACTCTTATTATTTCTGATGCTGTCTGAAAACAGAAATTAAAAGCTGCTGGTCTCCTTTATTAAAAGGAGAAGGCTGTGGAATGGAGTAGGCATGGTAAGGCAGTGCCTCAGCTTACCTTAAGTCATTGTGGTCAGGCTTGGAATTACTTCCAGTTTGAATCTGAAGTGTTAGCCTGCCAAAGAAGTGTTTGAAAAAAGAGGTTGCTGGGCAGGATAATTAAGTGTGCTTGAAGACCAAATGTGGCCTGCAGCAGCTCCTCTTTTTACTATGGAAATGAATACCATTAAAAGTAGAGCAGCGTGTACTGGCAGTTCAGACCATAATGAAGCATTACATGTGGGTTATGATGTCTTCAAGGGCTTCCTCTCCTTTTTAACAATGGATTTTTTTTGTTTCTTTACTCCCATTTGTCTTTGAGCTCCTGGCAGTGTGGGGCCCATCCCTCCCTTGATCAGATTTGATCATTATCCCTGCATGTAAGGAAGGAAGAGGAGTCTTGATGATGTGGCAGCAGAGGTTTGGCCACCCTTTGTCTACAGAATTTCATCTTCTTGCAGAAAAATGTGTTTAGAATTCCTCTCAGGGGAGCTCTTGGATACAAAATACTTCTTTCACTGGTTTGCAAACTGATTTCTCTTTTTCCGTTGTAGTTTGTAGGTAAAGGGAAATGGCTTAACATAGCGATATGGCCCCTAGCCAGCTACACCTCCCTGTGCCCTGCCAAGGGAGAAGGGTAGTTTTTTTCCCTTGTGCCAGACTAACACTGTGCAAAGCTATGAGCCAGGCTTTGATGTTTCTCCTGTAGGGACTGGCATGGATTAGCAAGTACAGACTTAACTTGGGAAATGGGGCAGTGAATTTTCTGCCCGTCTCAGCTTTACCTGTCCCTTTTTACATGACGTGGGTTGGAGCATACAGGAGTAACTCTCTTCACTGGATGTTAAGCACTAATACTTGCCTTCTGCTCCCCAGCTGGAGGCTAGCAATTTAATGTACCTTAACGTAATGTGACTGAAGCCATAGAATCACAATCAAATGGAGAAAATCCTTTTAGTGCCTTTTTTTGGTATCTGCTTCTAATACAGCGGTTGGAATAAGGACAGCTGTTTGAACACAAGCAATAAACTGAGATGAGTGTGACACTGTGTCTATGTGTGACTTGGGGGGGGGGGGGGAAGAGATGCTGAAGGATCTTCCCTCCCACCTCCGAACTTCATGAAGGATGATAGTGTTAAAGAGACATTGCCTATATTTGCTCTTGGCTTATAGAACTGTCCTTTTGCAGCAGCAAGGTGCCAGCCAGATTCATCAGACTCATTTCAGTTGCAAAAACATGAAGAAGTAAATATGTGAGTACTGGGTAAAACTGCATGTGACATGCCTTGAAGCAAAATGACATTTTGAGAATTGCCATCCATTGCCCTTGAGTACCAGCAGAGAGAGCTGGAGCCTTCTGCCCAGTTAGGCACAGCTACAGTGAAAGGAACGGGCGCACTTGCATTTTAGTGTCTTAGAAACAGCCTTCCATTTGGATGGGTCTTAGTGTCGTAGGGTAAATCGGTGCAGCTGTTTAACAACAAATGCCTGTTCAGGGCAGGGAGTGAAGGGTAACATCTCCAGCTGAGATGGGGAGGGATCGAGCCGGGATAACCGTTAAAACCGAACTTACTGCTAGCTCCTATCGCCTGCAGGAAGAGCTTTGCAAGCTTGGAAGCTCCAAAATGTCACTTATTGAATAATGTATAAAGCCTTGCATTCAGCAATGTTTTAGCAAGAGTTTCCTTCTGAGTTACTGGTCTCATACATATTTTGTAATGGAAACAGTTAACAGGAGAGTGTTCTGGGTGAGATGTGCAAAGTAATCTTCTACTCTGCTTACAGGCAAGGCCTTCCAAATGTTAATACCATGCTTGGCATGATATTTCAAGAAATGCGTGAGCCATTTGGGATTCCCAGGTGAGCGGCAAGAAGGATCAAAGGTCTGAAAACCAGCATCTCCAGGGAGGGGCCAAATGAACTGGTTCTGTAGAGGAAAGGTGACTGTGGGAGGGTGTCAGAAGTCTTCAGGTGTTTAAAAGGTTGACTGCCAAGAGGAAGGCAATAAATTGTTCTCTGAATCCATCCAGGAGGTAATACCTGGATTATTTCATTGCAGCAAAGGATAAGTCAGTCACACAGGTGACTTTTTTTGAACTGTAGGCAAAATAAAAGACTAAATGGATTGCCCAGGAATGCAGTCCTTAAAAAGAATCTGGACAGACATCTGCCAGCAGCGGTTTAGGGGCTGCTGATCCTGCTACAGGGCATGGAAGTAAATTAGTTACCTCTCCAGCCCCCTCCCAGACCTAAGTGTAAAGATGCCTTGCAGGTCTTTGGGGATCTGGCTCATCCCCTCGCTGTGGTATATTAATGGCTATGGAGCTGACTGCAGAGACAAGGGAGTAAAACTCTGCTTCCCTGCACCCAGCTGTTCCGGCGAGATCTGAATGTTGCCTGCAGAAACACAGAAAGCATTTCTGGTGCGGGGCAGAGTGGCGGAGGGTGGAGGCAGCGGTACCTTTGCACTGCAGAGCCCGGGGCTGGCACAGCCTTTGCCCCGGAGGAAGGGGAGGGGATGAGCGAAGGCGATAGTAGGGCAAAGGCTGTGTTGATCTGAACAAAGATCTGTTGATCCCAACTCCAGCCAAGGCAGAGAGAAGGTTGGCATGCCCACTGCACTTTTAGCAAGGCCAGCAGGACTGGAAAATGTCTCCGTGCCAAGGGAGCAAACTTTTGAGCGGGCTGCTGCCCTTCGTCCCGCTGTCTGCAGAGCCGTGACTCACCACGGCGCCGAGCCGGAGGCAGCCCAGGACGTTCGGACGCTGCTGTACCCAGCTAGCAAGGCAGGCCTGCGAGCTTTGCAGGGCCCCGGGCTGGGGGCGGGCTCCAGGCTCTTTGGGAGGAAAGGGGATAATTTTCCTCCCCTGCGTGGCTTTCCCACGTCCCTGGGAAGGCTCCCGCACCCACGTAGGAGCAGCACAGCCAGGAGCAGGGAGCCGTGCGGGCGCATTGGGCGCACACTGTCGTGTCCTGCACGGGGATGCTGGGCAGCCGCACGCCAAGGGTCTCCGTGCTGGATGGTCCGAGACACGCGGCAGCCTTGTGTCAGCAGGCTGCCTGGATCTCCCATCTGCACTGATCCCCTTGGGTTATTGCTTTGTCCTCTGGCATTTGTCCTCCTTCCTCCATGCTGTCCTTGTCTCTTCAGTGCAGCTCATCCTTGATCACCGTAGTCAATAACCAAAACCCATCGCAGCTTCATGCAGGTGGTGTCTTCTTTCATTTCAATCAATACCACAAATGGGTTTGTTAATTATGATGGGAGTTGGCAGGGTGCCTCCCCCACGGCAAGGCAGGCTGGCTGCGAAAGAGCAGCAGTAGCGAGAGCATCGCTGGTGGGTCAAGGGGAGCAGTTGTTTCTCTCCATGCAGTACTTGTGAGGTTACATTTGGGGAACCGTGTCCTGTTTTGGCCCCACCAGCACAGGAGAGATTTTGACCATCTGGAGAGTCTGGCAGACGATCATTAGGAGGGTAAGACATTTAGGGGCATCGAGCACATGCCATACCGCAGGCTGGAGCACAAACTCTGCTCAGAGGTGCACTGAGCAAGGTTAAGAGGTAGCAGGCAGAAATTGCAACAGAGGAAATTCCGATTGGACATAAGGAAAAAATGGTTTATCATGAGCGTGGTTAGCACTGGAGCTGGGCCCCAGAGAGGTGGGAATTTTATCCTTGGAGATTTTTGAGACTTGACTGGATGAGACCTTGAGCAGCCTGATCTAGCTTTGAGGGTAGCCCTGCTTTGAGAAAGAGCTGGATGAGGTGACTTCCAGAGATCTTTTCCAATCTGATTTTTCTCTCGCTTCCAATCTGATTTTTCTCTCCCTTTCTGTCTACTCCAAATGCCTAGAGGTCTCCTAACGCAGTGTCTGCCCTGACCCTCAGCTAAAAGCCTCCTCACTAAAATCTTCGGTGGATTTTTTCAGAAATTGCAGACCTGGCCAAACTAGATGATTGTTTTGTGCAGGATGTGTCCTCCATGTCTGCCTTCTGCTCCTTGTGCTTAGTAAACTCTCCTGAGGAGAAACTATGTTCTTGGTCTGTGTTGTGTTTCCCAACAGGATGGGATCCTGGTCCACCATGGGTGATAACAGGGTCTACAGAAGTAGAGGAAGGTTTTATTCTCTTCCACACCCATCATCCACCCATTGTCCATAACAAACCCCGCCTAACTCTTCACCTTCTCTCTGGCTGCTCATGATCTGTTGCTTTTGAGGTGATGAGGTCCAAGGGTGAATTATTTTCACTCTTGGTGAGTGGCATTAAACCCCCGTGTATCCCAGCTATGCCGCAGCTTCTGGGCTCTGCAGGAAAGGTGATGAAGGGGATTTTCTGCCACCATCTGTTCCAAATTACAGTGGCTTCAGGGAGCTCTTTGGCCAGTTTCCACCACAACCCGCCAGCTCCCAAACTCGCGCAACTGGGAGGTGGGGCCTCGTGGTGGTAGTGGCCGGGGCACCGTTCATCGCTCTCAGAGGACCCGGGCGAAGGGACGGCGCAGCCACCACCCTCTGCTCCTGCTCTGCGGGACGGGCTGTCCCCTCGGTGAGTAGCCTGTCTCCACCGGGCGCTCTGGGGACAGCTTCAGCGGGACCGGGAGGGTGAGAGCAGGGATCACCTGCCCTCCCTAAATCTCCTGAATTTCATATGCTGCTGAGAAAAGGGGGTCTGTGCCGGGGGTGGGAGCTGGAGGTGTGCTTTTGGGTGTCACTCAGCTGGCAGCAGTGGAGATGGGTGTTTTGCAGTGCTTTTGCCCCCTGCATCGAGCTGGGGCTGCACAGGGACGGGCACTGGCATCGTGAGCTGTGGGGCAGATGCTGACCACGGCTGGGCAGCTCACCGCATCCCTACCTGCAGCTCCTCTCTCTGCTCCTGTCCTGCCTTCTTACCCCTTCTCAGCCCACATCTCGCCCTGGCTCCCGTGCACGTCTGTTAGTATCCTGGTTGCTCTGAGTTTGCCTTACAGCTCTGACAATGCTCTTTATCCTGCCTTGTACCATAGCTCCTCCAAACTAGATGCCTCTCAACTAAGTTTTTGATTCTTTGGGTGTTAAAACTCACTAGCAGGGGAGGGCTGTGTGGAGTCATTGGTTTTACAGCTTAATTGGTAAAAAGTCAAGCGTTGGGCAATGCCGCATCCATTGCACCCATGGGAGTTGCATGTCTCAGCCCAGCTCCTGGCCCTGCCATGCTCGGGGGGTGTGAGGGGAGCCCGAGCCCAGCCCTGCCTCCACAGCGGGGTCTGCGGCTCCCAACTTTGCTTTGCAGGTGGGTGCGTCACGATGACAGCGAAGAAGAATCAGACTCTGCAGAATGGAAGTGCCAAGGTGGGTGCGGGAAGAGGCAGAGAGGGCAGGGCAGAGGTGAGCCAAGGGCACCAGGTAGCTCGTACCGGCTCTGCCGGATGAGTACAAGTCACACCTGACGCTGTCCCCCTGTTACCTTTATATGGATCTTTAGCTGCAATAATATAGAGCATCATCAAAGGGAAAGGATAAAACCTTTTGCATGCCTGAAATTAAATAGTTTAGAACAAAGAGAGTTAACCCTGGGCGATGCAAGCGCTCGGCGATACCTGCCAGCCGTGCCTGTCCTTCGTCTGTGTCCCCACTGTGGAGCCCAGAGCTCCAGCAGTCGCGCTGCTGCGAACAGCTGGAGCCCCCGGGATTGCTGGACTGCGGGACTTGTGAGAGGGCTGGCTGCACGTCAAGCCAAAATTAGCACCGTACAGCACAAAGCAATATAGTTTTTATCAAACATGCAGATTCACCATCCAGTCCTGGTCACAAGTGGGACGTGAAGCCAAACTCTGCCTCTCACCCACTGGTGATCAGGGGAAAGCTCAGCTTTTTGTTCTGCTCTGTCCCATGCAACCCAAAGACCACTTGCCTCATGGCTGCTGTGATGAATCAACGTTTGCCCCATTCGTCCCTTGGGGCTGCAGTGTCTCGCTCGGTCGTCTCGCCTCGCCAGGTGGGCACCAGGCAGAGCAGGAGCAGAGGGCTGGAGCTGCAGCTTTACCCTGCTCACCCGGCTTTGAGGGACCCGTCTCCAGCCGTGCTCTGGCACTGGCAGCACACATAGGTGTCAGCTGTGCTGGTTTATACTGGCATCCCACGTCACTCGTGTTAGCAGGGTGTGGGGACACGGTGCCTTGCTGCCTCGCATTGCTCTAGTGCCCTCTTCTTCAATGGCACCTGCCAAAGCTCTTTGTGCCATCAAGGACAGACCCACTCCTCTCCCTTCTCCTTTTTGAGGTCCGTATCCCTCACTCGTCACGGTGGTGACAGGACAGAGGTGACACATAGGCAAAATGGACTTTGCTGGTCCGAGGACAGGAGCAAGGGCTGGGTCAGATGGAATAAGCAGCAGAGCAGGGTGGAAAGCCAGAGGGAGCGGCTGGACAGTCGGGCATGGGCGGTGAGGGGAGTGGGGACCATCGCCCCTCCAGCACTGCCTGTCGTGTCCCTGCTCCTTCAGCAGCCAGGCTGCTTGTCCTTGGCTGTGCTGTACACGACATAGCTGGGAGACCCTCGATGGGGTTTGAGAAATGCCCTCCTCCTCCAGCGTGAGCTGAGGTCCTCTGCGGTCACTGCAACACACCAAATGCCACCTGCATGCAGGCGACGGGGCGTTCCTTGGGGAACGGCTGTTGGCTGACCAATGCCCGTCTGCCACGTGCAGGAGAACGTGCTGCAGAGGGTTCTGCAGCTGCCGGTGGTGAGCTCGACCTGCGAAAGCCTCCAGCGGACCTACACCAGCACCAAGGAGGCCCACCCGCTCATGGCCTCCGTGTGCGAGGTCTATGAGCGGGGCGTGCAGGGTGCCAGTGCCTTGGCCATGTGGAGCGTGGAGCCCGTGGTGCGCAGCTTGGACCCTCAGTGTGAGTCCATCCACTGGGGGGGTCATGGCAGGGGGGAGGCACCAGAGCCTCCCTCGGTGGGACAGCACCTGCGACCCCCTAGCACTGCCCGGGAGATTTTCTTACTAACCCACCCCCCATGCTTTTGCCCAAGGCAGTCGCTGTGGCTAACAACCTGGCTTGCCGGGGCTTGGACCACCTGGAGGAGAAGATCCCTGCCCTCCAGTACCCCGTCGACAAGGTGAGTCACAGGCGGGGCAGCCTGGCACCCCCCCGCCCCCCTGCAAAGGCCCGGTGGGCTCCTCTGGTCTCATTTCTGGATGGTGAGAGGCTGCTGAGGGGAGAACGGGGCAGCACCTCCAAGCGAGGACTCTTCCAGGGGCTCCTGCAGCCCAGGAGATGGTTGGGGCACTCCAAATATAGGTCAACAGCATCCTATGTCCCATCCCTGCCAGCCCAGGCTGGAGAGAACAGTTATGCTCCTCTTGGGGCTGTCTGCTGGCATGGCCATGGCTGGGGTCCCCGCCGTGGTCCCTCTGGCTGTCCCATGCCACCCCAAGCACACCAGCAGGGCTGTTCTCCATCTCTCCACCTGCAGCTTGCATCTGAACTGAAGGGCACCATCTCCTTCCCACTCCAAAGTGCCAAAAGCACCATTGGCAACTCTGTGGATAAAATCATGGAGCTGGCGGCCGAGGGCTATGAAGCCACCAAGAGCACGGTGGAAACAACAGCAAAGTACACAAGGAGGAACTCAGTGAGCCAGATGGCAGCTGCAGGGGTCGACACGGCCCTGGGAGGGCTGGAGAAGCTGATGGAGTACCTGCTGCCAGAGGAGGATGAAGAAGCAGGTAGTCCTGATGCCCAAATCCCCTCTGAGGGTGGCTGGGGAGGGCTGGCTGTATATGGCACCTTGCTCGTGGGGTGCACGTGGCAGGAGGACGCCCCTGCATTTTGGTGCAGAGCTGCCTAGGAGGGTTGTCCCACCAGGATGCAAACCCCCCCACCGCTCTTTTTTTTCTTCTGCCTTTAGATCAGAAGACCAAAGAGACGCATGGGTCAGCAGTAAAGGTCTCCCAGCAGCAGCCCAGCGCTCCCAGCACTCCCAGTGCTCCCAGCACCCTGGGCCGGATTGGCGTCTTGGTTAGCACCATCTCCCACCGTGCTTACCAGCAAACAACCCAAAGCCTCCAGCGTGCCAAAGCCAAAGGGCAGGAGCTGGCCACCTGGATCCCCATCCTGGTGAGTGCCAAAACCCATCTGCCAGGTTCCTGCTCCCCCATACCTTCTCTTGGGCTGATCCTGGTTTTGGATGAGACATTTCAGGCTCCTTGGAGCACATCTGAGAGCAGAGTGGTGGGCGCTGCTTGTTCCTGGGCTCAGCGGGGCAAGCCGGGGCTGGTGGTTCCCGTGGCACATTCACACACAACCTTGTACTGTGTTGGCGGGACAAGTTATTTTTAGCTGGCTTGCAGTGTATAATGTTGATTTATGGCATTGCCATAACATCCTCCCTAAAGCAAAAAGCCCCCCTAGAGGATGGGGAGAAGGAGGCACCTCTCCTCTCCCACCCAGCGCCGCAGTGGGAACACCTTCCCTGGGTGTGCCGAAATCCTGGGGCTCCCATCTGCCCTCAGGATTTCTTCCCACACGCATAAATGAACCCCACTACTCCCTGCGCACCCCAGGGCCCCTGTGAAATCCTCAGGCTAAGCAGGATGGGGTGGATGGGACCTGCCAGCCCCCCGCATGCAGTGGCTTTCTGCTCCCCTT
>NW_010563292.1:6698-6926 GCF_000687285.1 Phaethon lepturus | reverse complement strand
CCCCTACCCGGCCATCTTGCCCAAGCGCAGCCCAGCCGAGGCGACGCAGGTCCATGGTGATGGGCAGAGCACCGCAGCCGGCTGGCTGAGCCGGCGGCAGAGCAAGGTGCCGGAGCAGAAGCAGGAGAAAGCAGGGAAGAAAGACAACCACCACACCAAGGAGGTATGGAGAAAAAGGGGCCAGTGAGCCAGCAGTGCCCCAAAGCATCTTCCTGCCCTTGGACCATG
>NW_010563292.1:6262-6646 GCF_000687285.1 Phaethon lepturus | reverse complement strand
CCCTGACCTGCAGCTTAGAGGAAGCAAGGGTGGGTTGGCAATGGGGCAGCCCCCTTCCCTGACTCCCCAAAGCTGGGGGCTGGGGGCAGCCTCTGCACCGGGCAGGGTCACCCTAGCTTGTGTATTCAAGACTCATGTGCTGCTGTGGGGTGTCAGCAGCGAGGCGTGGTCTGAGCCGGCTGGGAATGGCGGGGCCCTGGGAGTTTGGGGAGCCAGAGGGTGGGACAGGGAGTGATCCTGCTGCAAAGGGCCACAGTGGCTTTTGCAAAGCAGCGAGCCAAAAGCACTCAGCCTTTGAGCTGCAGAGGGGATGGGGAGCCCAGGACCACCCCTGTCCTGCCCGGAGGGGCTGGCCAGGCTGGGGCCAGCGGCTGGGGCGGGTTT
>NW_010563292.1:5794-6205 GCF_000687285.1 Phaethon lepturus | reverse complement strand
CGCGGCGGGGGTGGCCGGGCGGGGGCCAGCGGCTGGGCTGGTTTCTCTCAGCAGGCGGGGGCCGGCCCCGGGCTGGTGGGCAGCGTGGCTCACAACCTGCAAAGCGCCTGCGCCTCCGGCATCTCCAGCGTGAAGAAGGTCCCGGCCGTGGCCTGGGATGCAGCAGAGGGGTTGATCCTCTTCACACCCCGCAGGCTGTCCAAGGCCATGGAGACAGTGGATGCTCTCGGGGGGACCCTTGTCAGTGCCCCCAAGCATCTGCTGGGCACCCTGTACAGCTACGTGCCGGTGAGTTTGTCCCCAGCCGGGTCCCGTCTATCTCCAGCAAACCCCATTTTGCCCAACGTCCTCTCATGGGCACCCCATAGCGCTGGGCGATGCCAGGAGGTACCAGAGTGTGGAGATGTGGGG
>NW_010563292.1:1023-5717 GCF_000687285.1 Phaethon lepturus | reverse complement strand
CCTTCAAGCTTACAGGCTTGTTAGTGACTTCTTCCCCATAGATCCAGCAGGTCAGCTGGTGGTGGCACCTTCACATGGTTCATACCCAAGCCAGGGTGCAACCAGGGTGCTTTTCCTGGGAAAGCAAAAGGTCAGGCTGAGACCTTCCTTCCCTCAACTTTCCTTCCCCCCACCCCACTGCTCCCCTGGGACTACTTCTCCACTGCAGCTGCCCGTGAGTCCCTCCACTGGGGACACCTCCACAGACCAAACTGGCTTGTCCTGCTGTCCCCCCAGTTTTAGGGGGGCTGTATAGCAGGGGGACAGCAGAGCCAGCAGGCGGGTGCAGCCTGGCTGGGCGCTCACCCCTGCCCTCAGCTCCGCAGGCAGTCGGTGAAGGAAGAGGAGGCAGCTGGGGGCAGCAAGCCTGGCCCAGAGACGGAGCAGAAGGAGGAGGAGGCCAAGCCTGCTTCCCCCTCCGCCGAGGAGAAATCCCAGCTGAGGGGTGACTGGCGGCTGTACCGTGGCCATCACCCCCTCTCCTTCCTGGGGCTCGAGGACCCCCTTTTCCTGCGGCACAACCTCTACCGCAGCCCTGCCTTCGAGCCCGAGTGCCCCCTCCCGCGGAAATCCGCCTTCGCTCCCTACAACAGGCGGGTGAGCGAGGGCTCCTACCGCTTCAGCCCCGAGGCCATGTACAGCCGGGCTTACTACACCAACCTCTACAGCCCTGCCTTCAAGAAAGACTGAGCCAGGGGGGAGGATGAGCATCCTGGCTCCCCTCTAATCCCCCACCAGCACGCTTTGCCCGGGCCCCCGCCAGCCGCCCACACCCACCCCTATACCAGGACAGGAGCTCAAATTAGTGGAGATGCCATGGATGTCTTCTTCTGGAGTGCATCGGGGACAGGATGGGGGAATAAAGGCAGCCAAAAGCTCTGTTGGTGGAAGGAGAAGGCAGGGGGACGTGGGACCAGAAGGGACCAGAGAGGTGAGAGAGCGGTGAGACCAGAAGAAAGGGACCAGCCACGCCTGGCATGGGGCCATCCTAGTCCCTGTTGAGCAGAGAGTGTGGACTTAGATGGGCTACACATTGAGAACAGTGCTGAGAGAGCAGGGAGGACAGCAAAGCCATCAAACACCACCATAGCAAGGCTGGTTCCCCATCCTTCCTCCCTTCACCCCCCTCACAGGGCCCATCCCTGGCCACAGATTGCTCCTCCATGGAGGAGCTGAAGGTCCCCACCAACCAGCAGGACTCATGAGTGGGAAAGCCACAGGCACTCACCCCCAGCTGAGGGTGGGACAGATGATGGGGTCAGGAAGAAGACTGGTGACAATGGGTGGAGCTCCTGGAGCCCCCCTCTCCTGCAGGACCACCTGGCTTCCCGCAACACCCTGTTGTATCCACTGCAATAATAAACCTTCCCAACCTGCCACTCGCCCCATCTGCTCGGCTACTTTATGAGCCACCAAAACAAGGGAGCAGAGTGGGACGAGACACCCAACCCAGGTCCAAGGGACCAGGTCCGGGAAACTCCTCCTTGGGTCACTGCCGCGGGGGCAGCGGGTGCTCATGCTCAGCAGAGTACGTGTCTCTTCCCATGCCCCGAGTACAAATTCACAGCCCCAAGGAGCTGGGGGCTTCCTGCCAAAGACAATTTATTGCATTTCCAGAACACAGCAGAGAAATCCGTGTCTGTACCGCACACACAAACCCTCTTCCAATACACTGCTTTCCCAGGCACACCAGGGGAAGGGTTTGGGGAGAGGCAGGGAAAAACCTCCCGGCAGCAGAAGGGTTCGGCGATGAGCCCGGCGACCCCTTTCCTCACCTCCCTTCCTCCCCGGGGACTGGCAGCCTTATGGAAGGAGCGGCCTGGGAAGGCGCACGGTGCGGTCTCCATCCTGGGAACGAGCCACGCGCCTGGTTTTTCCCAGGCAAGGCCCATACGGCGCTTGCACAAGGGAAACTGCTGCGATCGCTGAAAGGCTGTGGGAGAGAGGACCATGAGCAGGACAGTTCAAAAGCAAGGCGGGTGGGATGGGCAGTGTCAGCCTTCACCGAGGTCCTCTGGGGTCGGCCGGTGCCGCAGGCTCTGGGACGCTGACACAGTGATGCACACGTGGGAACTGCCAGTGGCTCCCTGGTGGAGAAACCCCCACCTTGCCAGCTTGTGTGTGCTCCAGGGTTACCAGAGAGGACCTTGATGAGCTTTAAAGAGGAATAAGGATCCCAGGGCAGGAGCGGGGAGACAGGGAGCTGGGTGGCCATGCAGAAGCGGCGTGTCCTCCCTGCAGCCCAGGCAGCTTCCACCGAAGGACCTGGGGATGATGCTGCCTGGAGCTGTGGCAAAACCACGTGGTGGTTTCCAGCGTTGGAAGATAGAAGGAGAAAGCAGGAGGCACCTAAAAGGCTGGTATGGAAAAGAGTAGAGACTCTGGCCCACCACGGAGCCGAAGGGAAGGCACTACAGTCCTTGGCTGCATGGGCCAAGGACACCCAGACCCTGACATTAGGTGGACAGCAAGCAGCAGGAACCCATCATACTTATGGAAACACACACACCATCTCCATGGGCATGCAGGGAGGAGGCTTGGTCCAGCCGGGCAGCACAGAGAGAAGCAATACCCATGCTGTAGCTCAGAGGGAGTCTGTTCGCTTACGGGCAAACACAGCTGACATGGTCTTGACGATGCCACGGATCCCCGTACCCTTCTTCAGTGCCAGTTTGGTGTCAGGGATACGCTCAGCCAGTCCATGGAAGACCATCAGGGCCCCGTGATAAGCCTCGGCTGCAGAGACCTCATAGAAACCACAGTCTAAAGAAAGGGCCAGGAGCCGACCTTCCTCGCTGGACACCACCCGTTGGTGGTGCAGGTCCCGTTTGTTGCCCACAATGACGATGGGCACCTTCTCCTGGCTCTGCCCCTCCTTGGCTGCCTTGATGAACTGGATTTTGAGGGGCAGGATGTTGAAGCTGGCACGGTCGCAGATGCTGTAGACCAGGACAAAGCTGTCTGCCCACTGGATTCGCTTCTCCTCTGAGGAGCCCTCGTCTGCCTGCTCCTGGGGAAAGAGAAAAGGAAGGGTTTTTTTAACCCGGCTCCCTCCCTCCACACCTGCCTGCTAGCACAGTGTGCAGCAATCCTGAGCCCATCAGGACTATCACCCAGCTGCCAAGCACTGCAGGCTGTAGGTGACAACAGCGTGGGGAGCTCAGAGCGGCACTTCCACTTCATTAGCACAGTCCTGTGCTCAATCTGGGCTCTGATGTCCTCAGCCCAGGACTACGGTGGCTATTGCTACCCTGCCAGCAACACTGCTGCCCTGTCCTCTACAGGCAAGAAGGGTTCAGTCACCCACAAACTATCTGATGCAGGAGCTTTGTTCAGCTGGACCTCCCAGCCTGTGGTTCCCCCCAGGTGACTTTTAGTAGAGGGTTTTTTGTCCCTGGGGTGAAAACAGGTGAGTGGGTGGAGCACTCTCACCTGGGAATTGGGGACATCCCAGATGTGGAAGAGAATCTCTCGGCCATCCACAGTCAGGTTGTGGCTATAGATGAATTCTGCCAAAAAAATAAATCATCATCTTCATGGACCCAAGCAATAGCTCCCTCAACCCAGGTCTTCTCCTTCTGGAGACAAGCCTGTCACGTCCACCCCAGGGAGACCATGCTCCACAGGGCAAGGACCAGAGGCTTTTTTAGTACAGCAACACACACGTGGAGCATGGTGGTCTTCACAGCTGTGATCGCCCCAGCCTGCCTCCACCCCAGCATTCAGTCCAGGCACACTGGTGCCACCAGCTGCCACCCAGGACCTTTTGCATTCATAGAAGTAGTTCTGGAGCAAAGAGATGGGTCATTGAACAAACACAACCATCGAGACCCCCCAGGAGCAGGCAAAGGATCTAGAGAAAGGCAGGAGAGGATGGGAAACAATGAAATCCCACAGGCAGAAGCAGGCTCGCCTCCCGACCCCAGTCCCTAACGGCAACTGGCCTGGCCCTGGCCTGGCACTCACCCATGTCTCCGTACTCCCCAATAAAGCGCCGGGTGAGGAAACGCACAGTCAGAGCTGCAGAGGGAAGAATGAGAATCATCAAAATAACCCTAAACCTGAAGGATTTTCCTTTATTTAAAAAGTGAGAAGAGTCAGGCACCATCCCCCTGTAAACTCCCACTAGGAGGAACAACCTCCCATTTTCCCCCAGCCCTCGGCAGGTCTGTGAGCAAAGCAGAGGCACAGCACAAAATGGAGCACCAGCAAGCCACAGCTCCAGCAGAAAATACCTTCCCCTGTTGCTCGCCCACTGCCTGCAAGGTTGTGCTCAGCTTCCCCAGCTCAAATCATCACCACACCTGAAAGCTCAGTCCCATCTCAACAGCTTGCTCCACCAGGTTCCTCTTTGCAGCTTGTTCTCCAAATGCTGCTGCACTTTTCAGCCTTTTTTGGGGGCAAGAAATGTATCTCCTGCCTGGGAACTCCCTGCTCCTAGCTCACGGTTGGTTCTTACCTGACTTCCCCACGTTGTCTGCTCCCATAATGAGGACATTTGCTTCCATCTTCAGGGCAGTGGGACCAGGCATCTCCATGAGGGCAGGGTGGTCAGGGGTGAAGCTGGCGCTCCGGCGCAGCGGGAGCCGGAGCCCCATGCCGAGCGCGGCTGTGCCTCGTCGGCCGGCCCAGAGGCGTGCTGGCCTCCTCTCCGC
>NW_010563292.1:0-898 GCF_000687285.1 Phaethon lepturus | reverse complement strand
CTCTGTGCTGCCGAGGAGCCAGCACTTCCCACAGCACCCAGGGGACCCGCGAGGGCCATTCCCCTCCCCGCAGCCACAGGGCGGTACAGTGGGAGCTGCAGGCAGACAGATGAAAAACTGTGTTGTCGCTCAGATCGTCCTGAATGTAGGCCAGTGCCTGGAGCCGGCCCTGCCATCACCCTGCACAGCAGGCGGCCAGGAAGCACCGGCTGTCTGCACCAGCTGCTCCACAAACTGCATCCCAGGAGGCTGCCCACGCCTGCACCTCAAGCACGTTGTCCCTTGGCAGGGCCACGTAGCCTCTTGTCCCTTCCTCACGGTGATCATGGGAATGCCTGCGAGGAGTGCCAGAGCGTCCCACAAGATGCGGTGGAACATCTCCTAAGTGATGGAGCGTTGTCTTGTAAATGATGGACCACCTCATGAGTGATGGAGCGTTGTTTCGCAAGCAGTGCAGCATCTCACAAGTGATGGAGCATTGTCTAACGAATGACGGAGCATCTCATGAGCAACAGAGCGTTGTTTCATGAGTGGCGCATCTTACAAGTGATGGAGTACCTTGTAAATGATGGAGCACTTCACGAGTGACGAAGTGTTGTTTGGCGAGCAGTACGGCACCTCACGAGTGATGGAGCATTGTCTCATCCACAATGAAGTGCCTCAACGAGAGGTGGAGTCTCTTGTGATTGAGGGAGTGCCTCGTGAGTGAGGGAGCATTGTTTCACAAGCGGTGCAGCACCTCACGAGTGACGGAGCATCTCATGAGTGACAGCGCTGTTCCACAAGTGGCGCAGCATCTTACAACTGATGGAGCGTCCTGTAAACGATGGAGCATCTCACGCGTGACGGCGCGCTGTTTGGCCAGCAGTGCAGCACCTCACGAGTGACGGAGCATCTC
>NW_010563291.1:0-378 GCF_000687285.1 Phaethon lepturus | reverse complement strand
CCCTGGGGTTGTGTAACTCTGTGGCTGGAGGGGCCCTGGGGCTACCGTGGGGCCCTAGCCCACGGGGCGCAGCTTCCACACCTGCTCTGCCCTTGCAGTTCCCCAGCATGAAGAAGATGCTGGAGTTCAAAGCCCACGATGGGGAGATTGAAGATATCGCGCTGGGCCCTGACAACAAGGTGAGTGTCAGGCAGCTGCCTGGCCCCATAGGGAGAGCCGTCCTTGGACGCCTGCGGTCTCTGCCTGCAGGTGGTGACGGCGGGACGAGACTTCCAGTGCTGCGTGTGGCAGCAGGACCAGCTGGTGACGGGGCTGCACTGGAATGAGAACCTGCCCGGCATCCCCGACAAAGCTTACCGCTACCCGGGCCGCCCGTGA
>NW_010563290.1:0-12964 GCF_000687285.1 Phaethon lepturus | reverse complement strand
TACAGAGGAGGCTATGGTGGGGGAGGTTACGGGGGCGGCTCTTTCTGAGCTGGAGCGCCCATGTCCATTGGGGGGTGGCGTGGAGAGCCCTCCCTTTGATACGGGGCAGCTCCTAAATGGTTTCTTCCCTCATTCGCCGAAGGGCAGCTCCTTTTAAATGCCTCCCTGCTGTGGGAGCAGCTCCTAAATGCCCCCTCGGGGTCGCCTCTGCTGCCTGTGCCACTTCTTTCTCTCTGAAGATGGACTGGGCCCCACATACACATACTTTGTGTTACAGTCATTGATGGACTCTATTTTTTTATTATTACTTGGACCTTGGTCGTTTTTATACTAGCAACGAAAAATGTCTTGTTTTAATTTGTTTTTTGGGGGTTACGGGGTGGGAAGTGTCTTGCTGATCTGGAGTAAAAACTGGGGAGGGTTATGGGGGAATTTCCTTTGTTGTAAGGACTCGATACCTGGCTACTACATTTTTTTCTACAAAATCTACTCGGATCCCATGACTGAAATTAACATTTCTGTAAAGGAGGAAAAAATCGTTTTTACGTTTTTTATTTTTTAAATAAATCATTGTGTTCATTGACCTTTACATGTCTAATTTTTTTTCCTAGGATCCATTCCGTACGGTTTTAAGGCTTTTCTAGGTTTGAAGCAAGTGTTGCTCTGCTTTAAAGTCTCTGTGTACTTAGAGTAAATATTTTATTGCCAGTAAAGGTCCTAACTGACTTTTTTGCTACCCTCCCCAAGTGGATTTATTGGTTTTCAAACACTCGACAGAGAAATTTTTGAAGTACTAATCCGTGGATGTGGTCTGTTTTTTAAGTATTCATTCTCACTTAACGCAGTTTGTGTGCATCCACCATCTTGTACTAGGCAGTTTGACGTGCTGACATGGTTGGTCAATTTTTTTTTTTCTGTAGGACTTTTCCGTCAACGTATGTACTGTGTAGTTTTGAAGAAACAGTTTGTGTTAAGCATGTGCTTCACTCATATAAAATGTTCAGAATTTCCGATTGCTTAGTTTCCAGTCCTCTTACCGGTTTGTCTGTATGATTCCTTCCAGGAGAGGGTCGGCATTTATCCCTTCTATTAAACGCATACTTGTTTTTCATAGTACCGGGTTAACAGACTTTTCACTCGGAACAATTCTCCTTCGTTAAAGATTCCTGAGAATCTTTCGCAGCACCATCTACCGACAGGATGGCAGCCCCCTTGCTGCAGTCTTCATTACAGCATGAGTAAAATCGGTGCGCTAACAATTGCACTAGACTTTTGAAAGTTATTTTATGCCACTAGATGACTGGTGTAGAATGCAATGACATCTGCATGTGAATAAAGATGGGCTCCATGAGTATTGACTGGAAAAAAAGGAATGGATTTGCAATACCTGCCTCAGCACGTATTTTTTTTTTTTTTTTAAATAATTGCAGTTGCCCAGATTTCAAATAGTGATAATCTAAACTACGTGGGCAAAGTGCTATGATAAATGAGCCAGCGAAGTGTACCAGTAACATAGGTGCCAGTTGTAAAGCAAAAATATCTGTGTAGTCTGCTTGATTAACAAATGTATATTTGTAGCCCTTTCACGCAATAGAATTGAAGTTTGTTGTTTATTAAAAATCATAATGTTTTAGGGGAAAACTGCCTTCCTGCATAGAAATATAGAATAGCAACGTTTATGGGTTTATGGATATCAAATAAAGATTTGAATTCCTTATATGCTTGAGTGAGAGTATGTGTGGTAATGGGGCATGGATTTAAGAAGTGCAAAGTAATTTTAACTTCACGTTTCTAAGCACTTAGTCTTTAATGCTGATGCTCTATGGGACTGCATCCTAAAAGCTGACTTTTTGCTTTGCTCCAGATATGCAAGATGATAGGCATATAGTTCCCACTGATTGCAGTGGAAAGTTAAATGTCTAGTGTAGGGCTTTGTGCTTCTGGGCTGAAGGATTTTGCATAAAATGTCAAGGTATTGTCAGTCTTTGATGACAATCTAACCTGATGCTGTGATTTTCATTGAAATGACTCTTGCTTGCTATTAGAAGTAAAACTAGCATCGACTTAATTACCTATGTGGGCTTAAATAAACAGGAGGAACTTTTTGGTATCATCAGGATTTAAACGAAGAGCTGAGTTTCCTCCTGATTGTAATAATTTATGGCTCTTATAGTGAAACTGGTTCTCTTTGGCTTAGCTTTTATAAATAGGTTCCAAATAGCTTGCTATTTGCAATTATATTGTAATTTATTTTTTATCTCAAAAGCTTGTTAGCCTCTGTTGTGAACCAGTATCACTGTTATGTTGTTGAAAGTGCAAGTCATTGCCGAGGAGTATTTGTAAAACACTGCAAGGACCAGCTGTTGTTGGCGGACAGCTTCAGACGGTTGGTTTTATTTCAGTTCACTGGGCTTGAAGCTTTTTACTTTACTTTTGCACTTCAAAACCATGTTGGACAGTCACTTTCAAAGTTCACTTGAAGCACAGCTTTCCTTTTTGTAGTTGAAATTAATTGCTGAGTGCTAGGACTTGCGTTAGTTTGGGAATGTGATTTAGTCCCTTGCAATGGTGAATTGCCTTATCAAGCGACAGTCTGGTTTTGAAAGAAATAGTTAAATTCACTTCTGTGGTGTGGCTTGTTGTTGGACTTGGAAAGGTAAAAGGTTTGTGGACCAACTACAGCCTTATGGTATTCTTGCATGTTTTGTGCCATGAAAGAATATATTGATACTAGAAACAAGTAGGGTTAAAAAAAAAAGGCCATTTCATGTGTGAAATCTGACAGTTTTGCCAAGCTATAGCTTGATTTTTGAGAACTGTTGTACTGAAATACACCATTTAATTATCTGTATGTAATAGTCCTCTTCTAGGACTAATGTCCTCTAGAATAAAAAGTAGATCCCAGAAATGTTACCTGTATTAGGGCGTATGCTACCTAATTTCTCTGTCGAAAGATTGTCATCTCTTTAGCCATGTTCTGTGGTGGGCATCTTGAGTAGCTGGGACTTGCTGTACTCTGACCTCTTGTCTCTCGGGAGCAAGAACTTCGTTGTGACAATGCAGGTAACGTTTGAGAGGCTCGTGTAAGCCCTTATTTAATGGGGGGCAGTAATTCTAGGATGTATCATGGAATGTAGAGAGAGATGCACATCTGTATTGGATAGCATTAAAGACACAGTGACTTAAAGACTCTTTTGGAATATAAATCTGTTTCTAGTACAGTTCCTAGTAAACAGATTTGTTGCTAAAGCTTTGGTTATGTATTTAATGGTATTTAGTAATTTGCTGATCCCTGGGTGGATTTGTCTGCATAGAGGCATGTAGGGAGAATTAAGATGAAATGAAGTGTATAGCTGACATGTAAATAAGTTTGTGACTGCACAGTTGCTCTGGGATGGTCACAGAGATAGGAATAAAGGAACTTTAGTTTGCTGTTCCTTAGTTTGTAGCTTTGTTCTGAAGTATAAGTGTCTGAAATTATCTCAATAATTTAATGGCTTTCTGTTCAGGAATGAATGCTGGATTCTGTTGGTTTCACCTGTGAGAAATAGGAAGTAAGAGCAATGAGTTTACTTTCAGCATTTCATAATGAAAGTGAAAGTGCAGCAGTTTTCTTAAAACACAGATGTTCATTTTGTAATCTGCATGAACAAAAAGAAATTCCCCAAAACAAAGCTTTTCAGAGACTACAGTATCACAGTATAGCTCAGTGAGTTGTGATGTGCGCAGTTTTTAATAGTAACGGATATTCGTGGCTACTCTATAATTTGTTCTTGATTCTGCTTCTTGTGTGACTTGTAACTTTTATTTGGCTAATAAAATTAGCCTACCGTACACTTTTATAATACTGATGACTACTGCATTAAAAAGAGATGTGCTAAACACCTGTATACATAATGAATTGATACTTGCACAAATCAGTGGAAGTACCTCTTGCTTGTTTTAACATTAGGTGATGAAAAGGTAGTTTGGAACTGCCTTGATCACAGTAAATCTCTGTGGGTTACTCGCTGTATTACAGCTGTGACAGTCTTGCAAAATAAAAGCTGTGCCTTGCCCTGCAGGCTTGTGTAGCATGCTTAGGTGGACAGTCGTTACCCTCCGGAATGGAGCAAGCTTTCAGGTTTGTGTTGTGTGTTGAAATAGTTGCAGGTGGTGCAGCTGCAGTTCTTGGACTCCCAGTTGCGCTTACAAGAGCACAGTCTTGCTGGGAGACCAGCGGTGTGTGCGGCGGGGGCACTGGCAGGAGGCGTGCTTGAGCTCTATCAGGTACTTTGTGCATACATACTTAACAATCGGTGAAGCCAAAATATTTAAGATGGTTAAAAATGTAATTTAAATTCTCAAATGCACCATAAAGTATTCTCCCTGCCAACTGAGATCCCTTCTGTAAAGCCAATTTTGCTTTAATTTAGCATTGAAAGACCTAAGTGGATAGTTGAGCTCAGAACACCGGTTTGTTATCCTGCCCTGTCAGCTGATACTATTGTCACAACATAATGGCATTCCCATTGCTGCTGAAAAGGGTCTGAGCCTGGGCGGTGCTGAGGACCCCAACTTCCCATTCAAGTCTGAAAGTGAAGCAGCTTCTTTCTTCTATGTACCTCAGAATGCTTTTTTTAAAATGCAAAAGTTTGGTTTAAATTGTTAATTAATCTCTCAAAAAATAAAACTGAAGGACACCCTTCTGATATGCACACAGTAAACAAAAACCTGGTGCGTTTTGTGAGAATGGGATTTTCCTCTTACAGTGTGAGATGATTGGTTTTCTAATAAAAGGTAGCTTATCCAAGCCTTTTATAAAGGATTGCTTGTCCTGTAGTAGCTATTATGGATTAGTGTCTATCACGTAATCAACAGTTTGTACCACATTTACATGGTATATGTTGTTACGGACCTCTGCTTGCTAAGCTATTTAATAGGAAGAAGGCATCTCCAATAAGTTTTTCAAACTATGTGTCTATATAATAATACCTTGGATTAATATTAGGTGATTGAAAGTGTAATGCCCCAAATTTCAGTCTTTCACCTTAGCCAGAGGTGTAGTTTACAAAACAATGGGTTGTTTAATAATTTTTGCATAACTGATTCTGTAATCTGGTGTATGCGGCCCTTAGAGATGAGATTTCTGATTGTTATTTTTGTATTTCTTAAATGAATAAAATAGTTAACATCGCTGCTTCACTCTAAAATGTATTTCACAATGCAAGCACACCATTAAGGAGTTTTGAGCCAGCCTGAACAAAGCACTATTTGCTTTTGTTGGTGGGTTTTTTTAGGACTCCTATTGTAGTATTACTACTCTACTGTATGTGTGCGTATATGCACACACATACATTACCTCTGCTTCCACTTACCTTTAATGACTATTTATTTGTACTGTAATGTAAGTACTACTGTTGGCGAGTGTCAGATGTGTATTTCTTATAACAAGATTAAAGTCTTTCTGCTATATATCTTTACCTAGGAATTTTCTATCATTTACTTGTCTACTAGGACTTTTAAAGGGGCTGATGGAGTTGGGCGCTTCCTCCGTGATGCTCCTTGGACAAATCCTAGTCTTTTTGCCTTCTCTGCTCCCAGAACTCTCCTCGTTTTCTGTTTACATATAAAGAGGAGGAAATATGTAGTCACTTTTGAACTCATACCTCTTGTTCGTATGGCTCTAAGACTGTTTTAATTTATCTATGTTCCTTTTAAACATCTAACCCATCTTGTGGAGAAAATGGGTACTGGGAACACTGAAATAAAAGAGCAAGGGCTGTAAACCTTTTGGTGCAGGAGAGAGACATTTTTCAGATTCTTGTATTTCCTGTAGTTCTATCTACTGAATAGACGGAACAGTTAAAAAGATGGAACGCTTCAGGTCTAGGCTGTAGCAAAAAACCCCAAACAAACAACAAACAAACAAAAAAACCACCCAGCATAAAAAATAAAATTCAAGTGCTGTTCTCTGTCATTGGTTCAGCCCCTGCCAGTAGGAGTCCTAAACTAAAAGTTGCAACAGCATTTTCTTAAGTACTTTCTCAGTGTAGTTCATCTTGGTGTAACTTTTTTTTGGCTAAATGTCTGTTAGGCAAAGGTGTAGTATTGCCTATTGCTATTATAGAAAGCATCAAGCTTAGAGCACTGGCTATTCTCAGACTGTCAGCCACCCAAGTAAGCAAAGCTCCTTAACTTTGAAAACTAGATGTCGAGCCCAGTCAGACTAATAATGCCATCTGTCTGAGGCATCTGGATATTAACCCTCTTAGTCTGATGCACGCAGTTTCATTCCTGAGTGCTTTCATAAATGGAAAATATACAGATCTGGAAAGAACAGCTCTTCCTCAAAAAAAAAAAAAGGAACTACACTATGTAGAGCTATGTATAATTTTGATACATACTACATTCATTAAACTGCTATAAATACCTCTTTTCATGTGTGATGCAGTAAGGAATCTATGCCAATTTAGAAAGGGATTGAATTTCTGGCTAGAATATCAAGATGCACATTTGCTTGCTGCCATCAAAGTACAAATCACTGATGAACATTGCAGAAAAATTCCTTAGAAGCAGAATGAGCTGATGGATCTGAAAATACTTCAGTTGTTCAAATGCTGCTTTATACCATGCAATTACCCACTAGTTTGTCTCACAGAAGCCCTGTTCTCACTGGGAATACTGTTTTGAATTGAAAGGCATGCAAAGTTACACATATTAAAATATGCTCTTAGTCTGCAACCTAGTCAATGTAAGAGTTGAGTGTCATCTCAGTCTTTTCTGTCATTTCTGTAAGTTTTGTTGCTTTCTGTGGTCTTAAAATGGAGTTTTTCTTTTTTGTAAGAAATTTTGCTTGCCACAAAATCCTGGAGAGAAGGAAGCATGAGTCTAGGCACTGCAGTCAGTGATGGGGAAGAAGGAAGATCAGGAGTCCAGTCCCTATTTCCAGCATAGACTTGGATTAAAGCAATGCTGCATAAAATGCACGAGTAGTGTTTAGGATTGGACGTTCATGCTCTTTTTACTTGTTCTCTTTCTCTGTGAATCAATAATCTTGTTTTCTTTACTGCATACCAACAAAGCTTCAGTGGAAAGCCTTCCTCTCCCCACTGCACACCCTGATGAACAAATTACAACAACATGGGCAGGACATGGCCCTGGGAGGAGACTGTGCTTACCTTGCTATTGTATAAAAGCACCGTACTATCAGCTGTGTTTTGAAATAGTTTACTCCTATTTCATCCTTCAGGTCCCCTCCCACCTCAGAAGGGATGTCCTCTGGTTTCGGGCTTGCTGACTGCTGGAATAATGATGTTGCATTTACTAGAGAGAGCTCCTTTGAGTCCTGTTCAGGACTTCTCCCCCCAGATCACTACTGGACTGTGGGATGGTTGTAGTTGTAATTGCTAATGCCTCTTGCATAGGCTATTTAGCAAAGTGCATTCTGCAAGAGAAGTAACGCTAGCTTTCTGCTGTTATTTTCACGGAGGCGTATCCTCCTGAAAAAGAGAGATCCCCAGGAGCACAAGGGAGGGTTTCAAGCCTTTGCAGTAAGTAACCTGCTGCGAATTCTTTCCCTTTAGGCCCACCTGTCCATTATTTTCTGCAATTTTAAATGTAGGCAAGTTTATTTTTTCTGTAACTATGTTACTGAGAAGTTGTTATGGGAGTTTTCTTTTACCCAGCACCAGCTAGAATCTGGGCTTCTGCTCTGTGGTATCAATGGTACTTTTAAAGCCTCTTTGAGGCATGAGCCCGGTGATGAATTGTCACCATGTGTGTTTTGGAAATGTTACGTTGGGTTTGTGTGTAACTGGTGGCCATGGGGAGCTCTTGTTTTCTGTGTACTGGGGAGTCAGCTGAGAGGGAGTTGAGAAACATCGCCTTTGGAAGGAAGAGCTGGACTTGTTTTATTGCTGGTGCTGCTCTAGGCCAGAAGTGTTGCAACGAGCTGGTGCCACACGCTCTCTAATGCCTTCTCAAAGCGTGTTTTCTTTCTTCCTCACAGGGTGCATTTCTGCATGGAGAGAGAGGATGGGAAAGCTGAGCCCTGAAAAGCACACCAGAAAAGTCCAGTAAGTGAACAGAAACCTGAGCTGAGCCCCTGACATACTGTTCCCACTCTGAATATACTGTGGAGATTGAGCAGAAAAAGGTGTTTGCCTAGAAAATACCAAGCAGGATAGTGAAGGACGACCTGTTATCTGTGAGGAAGGCATGCTGATGAGACAGCTTTTTCTGTTCAGGTAAAATAATGTGCCTGCAGAAATGGTCTTGCCTAAATGTTTGTGTGTGGCGGCTGTGTGATTTACTCATTTGGGTTAATGCTGCAGCATGTTGTGTTATGATACTAAGGTGCTGGACTGTGTTTCTTGGCTTTTGCAAAGAACAAGAAAGGAAAAGTTTTTCAAAAAAATTAAGAAGAGAGCGAGGCAATGAGTGTACAAGGAGAACAGTCAAGAGACTTGACTTGGGGTGGTGAGATCCTGAATGAGAATAGGATTGTTTATGCTGGTTTCTCGGTTACAGTATACAAATACTAATTAAGCCATAGAGTATCTTTATGAAGCATATGCATAGTTTCCCCTTATTACAGAAGGTGGTAGAAGCATTAAGGGATATATTATAAAGACAAAGAATCACATTAAAATGATACCTTAACACTTAAGCAAAAAGTTTTTGGGAGAAAAAAAAAATCCCACATTTTGGACCATAGCCTAAACTTTTTCTCAAGTCTATGTGTTCAGCCTATAGAGAGAACTGTGCACTTCAGTAGGTGGAGAAATGGGAGTCAAAACTAAAAGCTTATGAGGCAGAGGGACTTGGTAGTATTTAGGCATCTGAACATTGGCCTTGGCCTTTGTTCCAGTGCCCACGACAGTTTGGTTTTTTTTTTACAGCTTTCTTCCTGAATGTTAATTTTTCCTTTTGAGTGTTCAATTCTAAACTATAAAGTCTGTCTGAAAATCTTCCAGTCTCTGATAACGAAGTAAAATGACTACAGGGTGAGAAGTCTATGCTTCTGACATAGCTGGCTGCGGGTGACATCAATTGCTTATGCCACAGGAAAGAGTAAGAGGAGGAGCAGGAAGAACATTTTCAGCTAATCTGTTACTGCTGTGTAGTGCGAGCAAGAGAATGGCTTACGCCCCAGAAATCACAGCCTGGGAGTGAAGTTGGCCAGAGGTTGTTATTCTAAAGGTGGTGGTAACGTTATGGTGCAACTATTGGAGTAAACCCACTATTTTTATAGGAAAGGTGATTTATGTCAAAGATTAAAGGAAAACCTATTTCATAAACCCCAGGTCTGCTGGCCTGCGGCAGAGGGGAGTGTGCAAGTGGGATGTGCACCAGCAGAGGGCAACAGCCCGGAGGCCGGGATGCTGACAGCTTCTGCAGCATCTCCGCCTGGGGAGCACGATCCTGCTGGATGCTCCAGGCCTCACTGCTCTGCAAATCAGATGCTTCAGAAAACAGTGCTTCAGTGGGAGTCTCTTACCTCTTAAGCTTCAGCTGCCAAAACATCACTGATTTCAGCTCCAGGAAGGTCCCTACCTAGAAGGTCTCGTAGAGCTTCCTTTTGAGCCTTGTGGTAACTTGGATCCCTGTGAGTTGCTGTAGTAGCTAAATTTTAGCCGGTTTGGTTTTGTTATGTGAAAGCAATATGGCATGGTCTAAATTCTAGCAGTGGTTGGGCAGCAGATGCCTTGGCAGAGACATCCTGAAGGTGCCTTGTGCTCCAGGTCCATTGGGAGCCTGTGCCGTACCCGAGTACCACCTTCAGGTAAATTAGCCACTGAGATACCAAGACATCTGTTTCAGTAGATACCTTTCACTGTTTTTCTTATATTAATTTCCTTAGTGGACTTTTTCCCAGAAAATGTATGGTCTAAATGCAGATCTGTCTAAATGAATGTTTACTTAAATAGAATCACAGAATAAGTTTAGTTGGAAGGGACTTCTGGAGGTGATGTAGTTCAAACACCCCCCAAAGCAGGACTAGCTTCAGGGTTAGATCAGGTTGATCACTGGGACAAATACATATATGCACTTAATATATACATAAATAAAAACATATATGTTTATATACATTTACATTACATTTACATAACACATTTATAAAAATATATATCTTTTTAAAAACAGAATGAAAAATAATTCAGGCTGAGAAGATGCAGCCTTGGAAGCTTCCATGAATGCAGTGTTTTATGTAGACCTTTCACAGCTCTTCAATGCAGAAGCCACAGTTTTTTAAGAAAGTTGGTTAATACTTTGGTGGCGGGAATTATGCAGCTAAAAAGGAGAGCTGTAAACTGTTTATGATATGGATCTCTGGAACCTGTATATTAGTATATACTTGGAAACAGGTATATATAGGGGAGTGAAGGGTTCCTGAATTGTTGTTTGCACTGTATTTAAGCTGTATGGGCCTGTGATTCAGGGCTCTTGCAGAGCCAGGAAGGGTTTTTTTTCCACCCTGATGCAGTTTGCTGGGTTTGGGGAGGGGGCTCTTTCTGGCTTGCTGAAGCTGTGGAGATTGACAGGGTATTGTCTGAGCATATTGGTGCTCTTCACAGAATTCTCAGAAGCACTCCATGTGCTTTTACTTATAACTTCAGGGTTAAACCAGCTGCCAGACTTTGGGCCAGGAGAGAGTTTCAGATCAGATTGGCAGGGATTGTTTTTATTCCCTCCCTTCCTGTCATTTTTATTGAAGAAATTCCTTGCTGTTGTAGTGATGCTGGCAATGCTTTGATTGCTCCTCTCCCTACGGCTTGTTACAAGTTGGGGGGTTTGGTCTTTCCTGCAACAATCTTAAGATCTACAGTGAATCTGGAAAGGTTTTGGTGGACCGAGGGATGGTAGTGCTGGCTGGAACAGGAGTTCTTGTGGACCTTGCTATTCTGAGCATCAGATACATGGTTGTTGGTGGTAGAAGGTAGATTAGATGTAGAAGGAATTTAGGACTAGTGGGGACTAGGAATTTTTGAAAGAGGTTGGAAAAATTCTACCCATCCGGTGTTACTAATTCCTTTTAACTGGATGCTTTTTCAAGATACCAATCTTTGCACTTAAAAACCAGCAAGACATTTTTGTATTGGGGTTGTTACTCACTCGCGATTATTTTGCAAGGCTGCTACAAAGATAACCTCTGATTACTGGAACATGCTTTTGTCCCATTCTAGCACGGACTATTCACTGGTTTGCTCTTGTCTGTCACTGGGATTTACCATTTATGGATTCTGGTGGTACACGTGCTGGTGGGGCAAGGCATGTAAGAAGGTAGTGCTGGTTTGGTTCAATCAACCTGGGAACTAGGCACCTAGGTTGAAGTGAGATGTAGATTTTTATGGTAAAAGCCTAATATTTTGTTATTGAAAAACTATGTGTTAATAAAAATACACAGGTAATTTGCAGCAATTTCAGGACCTGCTCTTGTATCTGGAATTCTTGTGATTACTGAGGGACTTAATGGAAACAAGCTCTAGCCCTTGTTTTATAGGTAAATTCTACTATTTTTAGTATCATTACTTTTTCTGTGGTTTGAACTCTTGTGTCTTGCTCTTTTGCACATTGTGCATCAAGAGTGTAAGACTGAATGGACACTGGGGAAGTACTTGGGGATCTGGATGTCTTAAACTGATAGGGGAAAATGCAGGAGCTTTGCCTGAATCCTATGTGAGGTTTGACTTCATGGCTTTATCTGTATTTCTTCTGTTTATGGGGAGGCTGCCAAATGGTGTTTAAACAGCAGGACTCTCGACTCTCCATCCCCATGTGACTTTGGTAAAGTCCTTTAACTTCCAGGTGAGTTAAGTTTTCTTATCTGAAGAATGGGGGTGATGACTAGTGAAGAATCTCAACAAGCTTTTGAAAGCCTCATGTGGAAGGTGCCATAGCATCTGTTTAGTCGTCATTGCTGATGCATTTTAAAAGATGTATGAAACCTAGGGTGAGGACATGGTTTGAGGAGAAATGTAGAAGAGTGAGATAATTTTACTTACAAAAGAGATGGAATGCCATCTTGCAAGAGAAATCTCTTGATACTTTCTACTAATCTCTTTTCCTTTGCACAAGAACATTTTGTGAATGGAAGAGTAATGAAGAAAGCAAATGTTTCTTGCCTTTATTATCATTAACTTCTAGAGCCTCATTGTTGCAGAATAAGATTGAGAAAATCTTTTAATAAAATGAGGAAAAAAACCAGATTTATGTAAAAGTCCCTGCATGTGTATCAGTTGGAATAAAAATGGCAAATGTGGTTTAGCCCAGTGCTTCAGACAGTAAAGCACTTGCCCACCGGCATGTGTACCGTTGGCCTCCATAAATGCCGATAGCAACCACGGAAAGGTAGATCCCAGTGACAAGAGCAAGAGCAAACCAGTGAATAGTCTGTGCTAGAATGGGACAAAAGCATGTTCCAGTAATCCGAGATTATCTTTATGGCACCTGCAGTTTAGAAGGACCTGTATTGCCTACGCAGCATGTATTTGGCCTGATAGATTGCATAGAAGGACAGCAAGATTTTTATAAATTGGGGAACTGGAGGCTCGATCCTGATTTCTGCAGAACGAGTGGGGACACTTCGGGGGCTGGGACCCTTTCCCTCATCAGCAGGTCTGAGCATCACCAGTCCTCTCCTGCCGCCGCCCTGTGCGCCATCTTCACCGTGGGGTTGGTACCACGGATTTTCAGCCTGCTAAAACTTTTCTCTAGTCTATAGATTGCAAGGATTAAAGTAGTTATGGGCCACTCGGCTCATCCACCACCTCCACAGAGGCCAGCTGGAGCCGCGGAAGCAACAGTACGGGAACAAGGGCTACGCTCGACCTGCGGCGGGTGGATGGATGGATATTGGGGAGGCGAGAGCTGCTCCCTGCGGGCGGGGGCTCTCTCCCGTCCCGCGGCCCGGTGTGTTCCGTCATTCCCCCGCTGAGAACGGCTCGGCGCGGTCCGTTGACCCGTTTTGCTCCTTGCTGCC
>NW_010563289.1:0-12560 GCF_000687285.1 Phaethon lepturus | reverse complement strand
GCCGAGGCTTCTCACCCGCCGCCCGCCCAGCCGCTCCTCAGGCACAGGGGAACGCGGCCTCGGTGCTACCGCAGTGCCTGCAGGGGCCCGTCCCTAAACGCAGGAGGCGAATCCTCCCTCTCCACCCACCCCGGCCCGCAGAGGGGAGAGACACCTTCCTCCAGCTACAGGCACTCCCCCAGCAACCACTGCCCTCCCAGGGAGCAGCTCCGGGTGGAATCACTTCTACCAACACGGCAGTGGAGATAACGCCAGCTACTGCATGTTTAAAAACCTACTCGGGACAAGCAAGGCTTCGAGATTCGAGTAGATGAAAGGAACATGGAGTCCAGCCAAGTAAAGTAGGCAAGTGGAGTGTTTCAATTATATTTTACTCTTCAGTAGGTTGTTCATTTGAATGTTCATATTACAAAATTAGCTGCCATGGCCCACAAGGTATGGGACTTCAGGAAAGGTATCCACTTATTCAAAAGAGCACAAACTAGTATTTCCTTTCAAAGAGCTATATGAAACAATACCTTAATTAATCTTTAAAGCTAAATAGTTCTAAAATTTCACATAATCTACATTAGTTTTGGTTTTAAGTAATTTTACCAACCATTATAAAATTAATGTATTTGCACATACCAGGTTACAGACATTTGCATTTAAAGTAGTGTGAAGTATCCCATGCTGGAACAAGAAGTTCAAGCAATTCAGCTCATTCTTATTGCCTCAGAACGAAGTGCGCACAAAGTATTGAACAAGAAAATGCAAGACATTGTTTCCCCACAAAACTGTTAAACGTGTTACAAGCAACAATAAAACGCCTTCTAGACAAGAAGCATTTATAAAATGCAGAGCTCTCAGCAAAGTGCTTGCACAGGGGCATTCACTTCGTTCTCCCCTTTTATAGTCAAAAAACTGAAGTGATCATTTACCAGTTGAAGAGGATATATGTCCTCTGAAATGTTTTTACTTGCTTTGGGAAATTGGCAATTGCAGATACTTCACTAAATCTAGCTTCTGGCTGAAATGAACTAGGCAGCAGCTGCTGAGATCAGGAGAAAAGTTTTTGAGGCCAAATTGTACAGGTAAAAATATTCAAGGAAAGCTAGTTGAAGCTGCTTACTCACCATGCGCTCACTCCTGAAGAAAGACCACACTGACATTACAGACTTCACATTGTATTAAGCTTGCAGCACTCAAAACCACAAGTAGGAAACTGTTTGTGTATTCCATTCCCTTCTATCTAATCCACCTATGTTTTACACCTATGCCAATCATGCCAAGAGGTGACCAAATACTGTTTCAGTCCCTTGCTTGTTTAAAAAAAAAAAAAGAAAAAAAAAGAAAGAAAAGAAAAATCACTTCTATTCTACTGGGCTTAAATCCCTGAAGAATCCATACTGTGTATGGAAGGCTCTAAGTTTTGTGCCTTTACAAGCTTGATGCAAATAAATGCACAGTACATTTTTATTGTGCAGATTTCCTCCCATTAAGTTTTTCCCCCTTACCTCCCAATAACTAAAACCAAAGTATGAATGTTACCAGTACACGTGGACAGGTTTACAATCTTCCGTTTTTAAAGAACAAATGACAAAGAGCATTCAAGAATATTGCAATTTTTTTTAAACAGACAAGTAGCAAAAATGTATACCACCTGGAATAAAACTGCCAAGACAAAGCTCTCTACGCACACCTGCATGTTGCTGTAATACTTATTTAAGTAACACCAATGCAAGGAACATTTCTCTTAATGGCTACTAGTGTTAGGATTGTGGAAGAAGTGTAAGATTATGAGTTCAGTAGGTCTTCGTACCCTGTGAATTAAAATTCTGCAGGTGGCACCGAGACGCTTTTCACAATGGAGTCACATAGCTTTCACTTTGATTTGCTTCATCTTCATCTGCTTCTTCTCAAGTTTCTTCTGCTCACGCCGCAAAGCGGCTTCCTGTAGTCAACGACAGAGAGATCTGAATGAATATTGGTGATCTCTTCAAAGAGCAAGCTGATCCCTTCAGAAGAGCCAAAAGACCTCCACTACTTGGGTTCACAGCTCTAACCACGTGAGCTGGCTCCTCACTGGGAGCCTTTGCCCATTTCAGAAAGCCACAGCATATGCCCTGGAAGTTGTCTGCCTTCCAGCAAATAAGAAATGAATCAAAGCTGGCCATTGGTGGTATACCTACAAGCAGCCCTGGAGATATCGTAGGAGAAATTTGCCAGTAGCTTGTAACAATCTGAAAAATCCATCTCACCTCCAGCCGACGCTGTTTTTCAGGATCCTCTTCATTCATGATTCGCTCCTTCTCTGCCCGTTTTTTCTCTTCTCGACGGGACTGGGCAGCCTCCTGTCTTTGCACATGAGTCAGTTTAAGGAAGTTCTCTTCCACGCGAGCCCTGTTCTTGTCAGCTTTTTGTTTACCCTTTTCACAGAGAAAAGCAAATGCAGTTAATATTCATCTCCCCATGAGCAGGATGCAGTATCTCATATTAGAAACATAGGGCTCCCAATCTTAAGATTAAGGACACAATGATAATGGTTGCAATTTCATACAATATTCAGAAGACAGAAAAATATACACTACTTACTTCTCTGTTTAGACGGAACTTCTTTGCTTTGTCAATAGAGTAGATGACCATGCTCATCAGAGGCAGCAAAGACTCCATGTCCTTTGGGGAAGTGTTGCCTGAACCAGGCACTGAAATAAAGAGCTTCTTGTTAATTCAGAGAGGTTGGCAGGATTTTTCTATTTGCTTCTTTCCTTATTGCTTGCACCATTCATGAAAAAAAGATGTTCTTTTCTTCTTTAGGAAGGACATAACTAACTAAGAGGTGTTTAGCTTTGGAGATCACATTTAGAGTCCTGACACAATCCTTCTTAGTTTTATTAGTGCGAAATACAAAGGTAAGGGTTGAATTCAAGCTCTGACATCAGCTCCACTTGGAGCTATGGCCTTGAGTGTTGAACAGAACTATGGGCCTTTTCTAGAATAGACTCTCAAGAGGCTGTTTTTATTTCAAAACAGGGTTAACCAAGTAACTCTGTGCAAGCTCAAACTGCAAGGCATGCAGCTTTAAAAACAAGCCATCTCCCAATACAACCACTAGTAGAGATACAAGTATGAACCGAGATCAATAATAGCAGGACTGAATATCCTATTATCATGACGATATGCCGCTCAGTCCCCAGTGTGACTACTGGCTTCTCTTTACTGGCTAATCAATCAGTGATCCTGTTACATGCACTGGTGTCATTCATCACATACTGTCTTCTATAGACAAACAGAAATTGAGCACGTGACTCACACAAATGAAGTGCAACACTCCGCCAGATACACATACACACAGGTACACCACTTCTCTTACCGTTAAATGTAAACAAAAGTGTCTTTTTAGTTTCGGGCAGTTTTGTAAGCTGACCCTCCCTGGTAGGAAAGAAAAAAGTGGCTGGAATGTGTGAAGAAAAATACGGGCGTACAAAATACCTAACATTGTTAAGGAAAACCTCATCGAGAACAGAGACACTTGCAAACTACTCAAATAAAATAAACAAGATTAAAAGCCTGGCTGGAACCCAAATTTAAATTTCAAACAATTCAGATTCTTGAAGCGTTTTACTCAAAAGCATGCAGTGAAAAGGAATTAATGTAAACACATACTAACAGCACCATCCAGTCTGATTGTCAGAAGTCATCTGAGCCCTAAGAAGGCCTGTATATTTTTAATGACATTGTTTTACATATGCCCTGCTGTTTATACTACGACAGATCTTTTATAAATGTCAGTTAGGAAAAAAAATATTTTCTAAAGAATTTAAGTCTTCACTGCCCAAAAACCCACAGTATTCCAACGTAAGAAAAAGTCAGACCTACATTTCACAGATCCTCCAAAGCCTAGCAATTTCAGTACAGGGTACACGTACTGCTGTCTTAAATCAAAGTTAATGTTCATTAAATCAAAGTATGTTCCTTTTTTTGGAGGACAGTTTCAAGTTTTGATATGGATCATTTTTATGCCTGTGAGCATAATACACCCTTTCAACAACCTACATGATAATTCAGATAAGATAAATCACCCACCACTTGGCAATTCTGAAACAGCAGCTAAAAGCACCTCAAGACTAGGAGGCTTAGAGAAACAGAAGAGATACCGCATCTGTGTATTTCTGAAGCACAGATGAGAATTGGCCTGAACAGAAGTACCCAAGCGATGGATTCAACAGCAGAACACTTAGCTGTTTCAGCAGCTATTTCAGCTAGGGAAGGACAAGCAGCCTTGGTGGTTTTTGTTGTTGGGTTTTTTGGGGTTTGGGGCGTGGGGGGGGGTGTTGGGTTTGTTGGTTTTGGTTTTCTTTGTTTGGGGTTTTTTTGTGTGTGTGTGTGTGTTTTTTTGGTGGGTTTTTTTTGTTTTTTTACACTGCAGACTTTGCTTAAACCTAGTTCTCAATGCATTCAAATAGCATCTGAGTTAGCATGTCAAGTTCTCCTCCTGCAGTATTACTTCTTGGCCGTTAAAACTCTAACATGCCATATACCTTTAGTGGGATTACTCGGTTGTTTTCCATGCAGCTGTGTACACTGTAGCTGCTAGGTGTTATCTGAAATTTGTAGCTGCCCAAACTGCAGCATAACCAGCACACAAATATTAAGGCAATAAAGCACCTTGATGTTCTAAACTAATAGAGCATTTGGAAGCATTGGGAGTGTATTTATTCACCTGTTTCACCTTTACTCCCAATTCCTCTTTGTGTGCATTCCAGCAGGCTTCACACTACAAACAAGTTTGTCAGCCTCTATTTTGCTTAGTGTTACAATAGCTACTGGGAGGAGAGATGTAGCTTTATACGTACTCTTGCATAAGTTTTGGACCGGAGAACTGGTCCGAGAATTGGACGGACTCAATCTTGTCAGCATAGTGCGTGAGGAAATGTATCATCTAAAAGAGAAACTGGGGTTAGTTTTTCCCAACACTGATCCATTTGCAGCCTACCCATATATTACTCAGCTATGCCACAATGACACTGAAATTTAAACTCTCAATTTTTTTTCAGCTTTTGCTAGAAGGGGCCTCAATACATGGAATTAATGTGACCAACTCAGATATTAGGTATCTAACTCCCATTTGGGATTTTCCAATTCATCTGATAACAGATGTGAACTCTGAGGACCTGCAGACACACCAACACCTGCCTTCAAACTGTCTGTTGGAGGTAACTTCCAGGCTTTGAAAGGCAGTTTTAAGTCTGCAGTTCATGTCAGACTACCAGTTGTTATGTAAAAGGAATAAAGACATGAGAATTACATCCTTCTTCCAGCCCTTAAGCTTCCTTAGGATCTTGATTTCTCTAGATCTCACTAGGGCCATTTGGTTCCCCTGTTGTGAAAAGATTAGCACCTTTTTTCATAGGCTGCAAGTGCCAGGGTTACCAAGGAAGATTTGTACCAATTCATTCAAGATTACCTTAGCGTCCATCATTCCCTCTGTGACCTCCCCCATCTCCGACAAGATAGCCAGTGAATCTGGAAGCCCATATTTTGCACCAGACTTAGGTTTATCACTGCAGAACTCACTCTGAAACAGAACAAGAGGAAAGAAATAAAACACAAGCTTCAAGTATCTTATCAGACTGAACTGCTGCAGCACAGTGAGACCCCTAAAAGTACCTGATAAGAAACAATAAAAATACACTAACTCGGTCACTCAGTTTGGCTGGGGACGTTTCAAGCATGAAGTAAAGCATGCAGTACCAGTAGCCTTTAAGTTAGTATTTCCCTTCAATTGTGAGTACTTTAAGGAAAAAGTTAAAACAATTGTAATATAGCCATGCTGGAATGCTCAAGTGGATTAAGGCATTTTGCTTATAGTGTTTGGTAACAGAACAAAAACAACTGGCATCCCATCAACCACAGTTTAGTGCTATCACTTGAGACAAGTTATGAGAGAAAAGATTTGCAAACCACTGCTTGTTATCACTGGATTCTTTGCAAGCTTCAAGGCTTGAACGCGTGGAAAGTTTTCATTTCAGATCACATAAAAGCAGGTAACAGACCCAAACTTTCCGTATCACTAATTAAATTTACTTTTCGATCCTTCAAAAAGTCATTTGTGCAAATTAAATGAGGTGAAGTGCCACTCGTGTGTATCCTGACAATATACTTCAGCCTCCTCCTAAATGAATTATATGCCAAAAGGAAGATGTAAGCTGCTTTCACTTGCCTCTTTTCCTGCAGTTCTGACAGCAGCTGGCTAGCACTTCACCTGTTTGATGGCATTAGACTTTCATCCATTAGATGAAAATGTCTTTTCCCCCACACACTAATTCCAACAAGTCAGTCACAAGTTTTCAACGGTTCCCCAAAAAATAAGAAATCTACAGAATAGACATTCTTATACCCTGTTATTTATCACATTAGAATTCCCAGTGTGAACATACATACCAGGTCCTGCATCTCTTTCTGAAGTCGCACCAGTGCTTTTCTTGTTCCAACAGCAAACACATAGGTGTCCATATCTTCATCATTCATTGTTACTTTTATTTGCTGTGAGACAGAATGTTATTAGCCTTGGTCAGATTTAGACGATGTACTCTGCCCTCAAATTACTGGCCAAATGGAGACCTATGTCTTCCACGACTTCAATGGTTGTCAGACTTTCATTCGTAAGAACAAAGACTAAGTGAGGCCATATACTGCTAAGATAAAGGTAGTTGATTTGAGTTATAGGTACATGGAAAGAGTATTCACAGTGCACACGGCCACTCTTCTTCCAAAATGTAACCTCTCTTGGTATTTAGGCGGTTAGACATTCCCCTCATCAACAGCAAGGGCCAAGCAAAAAGTAACGTTACGGGATATAATATCCAGGCCAGCATATGCCTTAAACAGCTCTGTTCAGGCAGACTGAACAGATAGAAGCACAATCAGTAAGGATTTCAGATCGTAAAATCACTTTTTTATCAAGATGAGGTCTTAAAGCATGGTAAGACCATGCACAAAACCACTCAAACAATAAAAGCCACAGACAAAACAATTTACAGTCATCAGCCTTTTGTATTTCACCGGCAGAAAAGAAACACAAATGATTCTTTTGGATTGTTTTAACAGCCACTGAACTGGAAGATACGGAATACTACAGAAAGACACCTAGCAATTCACTTGCGTGTTATAAGAATAATCAAAACCAGCACAGCAGAACCAAAGGAATGCAACAATTTATCACAGCTAATCTAAAGGGCTGAGTACATACCACTTGGTCAGAAGCTGGCCTCATCATGCGTGCAAGAACGTTCAGAAGGTCTTGTCTCTTGAGAAACTAAAAATACAAGTTTGTAAACACAGAAGATAGATGAATATACCTAGGGTGCGGCACTTCACTGGCAGATAGGAGTGGCGCACAAGGAAAAAGAGGGCAGTTATAAGTAGATTTTTCATAGAATAATTTAGCTTTGAAGGGCCCGTTGGAAGTCACCCATACTGCTGAAAAGCAGGCTGACTTTCTGCATTAGATGAGTTTCTCAGGGCCTTGTACCCTCCAGTTATGTGCTGAACCAATGTGTGGGGCTGTTTCATCCCAGGTGCAGGACTCTGTATTTGTCTGTTGTACTTCACTGGAATTCCTGTTGGTCCATTTCTCCAACAGGCTGGAGTACCTCTAAATGGCAGCTGGGCTCTTCATCATCCAGTTACCTCTCTTTACACTATACTTCTGGTTTCTATACTCTTTCTGTAAGCATTCACTCTGTCGTGGTTTAGCCCCAGCCAGCAACTAAGCACCACACAGCCACTCACTCGCTCACTCACTCCCCCTCCCCCAGTGGGACGGAGGAGAAAATTAGAAAAAAAAACTCATGGGTTGAGATAAAAACAGTTTAATAGGACAGAAAGAGAGAAAGAAACAACAATGATAACAACAATAATAATACCGACAAAGGAATGTACAAGAACAAGTGATGACCAATACAGCGATTGCTCACCACCCGGCAATCAATAGCCCATCCCCGACCAGCGATTTCCACCCCCCAGCCAACTCCAGTTTATGTACTGGGCATGACATCGTATGGTAGGGAATATCTCTTTGGCCAGCCTGGGTCAGCTGTCCTGGCCGTGTCCCCTCCCAGCTTCCTGTGCAACCCCAGCCTTCTTGCTAGCAGGCCAGCACGAGAAGCTGGACTGTCCTTGACTACTTAGCGACAACCCAAAACATCAGCACATTATCAACAGTTTCTCATCCCAAATCCAAAACATAGTCTCACACTAGCTTCTGTGAAGAAAACCAGCTCTATCCCGGCTGAAACCAGGACACACTCTTACCTACTCTGGTTGGCAGAATATAGGCCTGTATGGATCTTTAATTCAACCAGTCTTCCCTTCACGTGTGCATATTTTGAACCCTGACTCTGAATCAAAAGAGTCGAGCTAGGACTCCTTGTTGTTCACACTGGAATGGAAAAGCCTCTAGAACCTGAAAACTGGTGACAGGTAAACAGTGCTACAAACTCACTCATCCTTACCTTTAGCTGGATGAGCATTCCTTCACAGCACACCCTTCCCGAGCACCACAAGTTATATATGTGCTCATTTTCTTGATTTAGTTTCCCAGTGCTTGTAGCTTCTTTATTAGTGCCATCATCCCCTGAAGAAAACAACAGTGAAAGAGAACTGCAGTCTAAAAATCACAAATTTAAAACACCAAAGTTCATCAGTAGACTTAGAGCTCAGTTGTTCCTGGATTACTTCAGTATCACTGTGATGTTTCTGAATAATTTATACTACAACACCATAATTAATTTCAGCTCATTTCAGCACTGGAACACTGCCACACTATCTGTCTACACGCAGAGCTGTCATTAGTGCGATCGTGCATCTGCACAGAAAAGGTTAGTCTTCTCTATAGCCTACATGCAGGTCTAAAACCAGCTTCATTCATATAACTAAACCTGGATCCTAGTCATTATGGAACTCACCAACAAGAGCAAAGTTACTTTCTAGCAGGTCCCTGTGAGTATTGAACCATGCATGAGCCAGACGGTTGTTTTTGTTCTTCCCAATGATGTAATTCATGATATAAGCAAGAAGACCTGTTACCATCAGGATCTCCATGTAATAACTTTCCCAGCTGTTTTGAAGGTGAGCAGGGACCTATGGTAAGTGAATAGAGACCGTCTTTTACATATTGATTGAATGGATTCCATATACACAAACAATTTGGAAAACACCGAGTACTGGAGAAGCTTGATCCCAAACACAGCAATAAGCTTTACAAAGGCAACAGGACAGAGCTAAGCCTACATAATGCATTTGGCTCTACTGGGACGCAGTAATCATACTTTGGGAATGCTATTAGCAGGTGTTTCCTGTATCTGGCTAATACAAAGAAAATATTTCTCTCTCCCAAGTGAGCCTGTGCTAGCATGTATGCCTTAAGAGTAGTCAACAGCCCAGCATCTCAACCCACTGATTATTGGAGCCTGATGCCCTGCCCATCACAGCATTATCTGATCATCCGGTAACGTCTGGTGAAATCTAAATACCTAATGTCCAGGAGCATTTTCAGGATGATCACCAAAAGCCACTTGTGAGGAAGCAGGGAAGCCTGTCTGACCTTGCCATCTTCAGAGAATAATTAGCTGTTCTGCTATCACTGTATCACCCTTCAGTCATAAAAGTACCCAAACTTTAATTTTTACTACCAAGGTCAGCCACAATACTTAAAAAGAGATCTTAAGGATAATAAAAATGCAGGCCTCAAGCACCTGATCATTCTGTAAAAGACTCTCTTGGGAGGCGACAAGAAGGTGATGCAGGGCGGACAAAGATTGGCTTCAAACATCATCAGAGGAGTCAACTTCTAATCTGAAACTTTAGCCACACACAAGCTAAAAATACACTATGTTTATTGTAAGCATATCATCACTGCAACCTCTTATTTATGTGTTGACAAAGCACCCAGATATTCTGGGACGTATGTTTTTTCTCTGGATTACGTGAAGGTCAGCACTCTAGCTCCTCCACTTCTCCCCCATAGTCTTACGGGTAAAAGAAGCTAAATCACAAAATGCTTTGGTCAAAACCATGTCTCAAAAGGTCTGTTTTAATGAAGAACTTCCTGATCTATATTCCAATTCCAATTCTCAGTTTTAATACAGAATACAGCATTGATCCAAGGATGTGAGTGCTAGCAGCTTATAATAGCGATCAACAGACCAAGGGCACATGCCCTGAAGTTTTACTTCAAGAGTTGCTATTTGAAGTAGCACAAACCAATGCAGAAGAACATGGAGTTGGAAGCTGGCACACCTGGATCATATTCTGCTGCTATCCTGTTGCATTATTTCAGGTATTTCTTGTCTCCACTCTTCTTCCCATTTCTGAACTGTCTCTTGTTAATTCAAATAGCAAATTCTTTAGGACATATTCTCTCTTTATGACTTAAAAAATAAGTGATGAAACACCAAATAGAAAGCAGATCAGCATTTATACCTACATTAACTATTGTTATGGGGTCTTTATTTTTGCCAGGAGATGCATCTGGTTTCTCTTCGTAGCCTTCAAACTCCTCATCATCATATGGTTCACTCTCGGTATCACCTTCCTAAGGGACAAAATCACAAACAGCATGAAGATTCAAAGTCCAGTAAGCAAAATCCAGAAAGATAAGGTGAGAAAGAAGGGTGTAGAGATACTGTTAGGAAACACATAAAGGAAGGAGATGAGGCATTACCTGTGCATCTGCGTCATCAAAGTCTTCCTGATTCTCATCCTGACCTTCAAGCTCTACAGTGGCTTCTTCTTCATCATCTTCTGTAGTGATGATCCTCTGAGGAGAGTCTGTGACTGCATCTTCATTAACATCTTCAAATTCAGCAAAGTCATTATCATCGTATTCCATAATGTCATCTCCATCCTCAAATTCATCATACTTTGCCAAAGAAAAACTCCATGGGATGAACAGGACAACAATAAAAATATATAAATTCCTCATTTTCACTGGGGGGGGAAAAAAAAGGAAACATTGCAAAAAATCCTTATTCTGTTAGACCACACCTCCAGTAAGGCCCAGCTTCCATGAACAACTTAAAAACACCATCAGGTCAAACCAAAGAGAGAAATAAACCCCTGCCTGATCTTGCCATCTTCTGTATAAAGAAAGTGAATGCTCTTACAAGAAAAAAATAACTTTAAAGATGAATGTTCTAGACTCCCTTGCTTGTAGCAGGAGCAGCTGAGGCAGCAGCAAGTTCACATCTGGCCAAGCTGTTCAGCAGAACACATTCTAGAAGCAGAGATGTTCCGCTATAAAACTAACTCTCCAATAGCATCTCGGTCAGTGCTGCCAGCTCATTTCAAAGACCACACACTGTGCCTACAGTTGTTATTAATTAGCAATTAGACACAGTCAGATCAATGAATGTGTAACAACAGCAGTAAATCTTAAAATGCACTTAATTTATTTACTTTAAACAGCAACGCTCAAAGCGCTCATTTTTGATTTTCTAGACCGCATGCTCAGAATCAGGTCCCACAGCACCCCAGCACTATTTCTGTTTGGAGATAGAGACCTTTTGTTGTAAGCTCTACCACAAAATAGCAGGAAGAGATGAACATTGCACTGGTCCCCAAAACAACAGAGGAAACTGGTGTTCATAAGACTAAAGCTCTCTCCCTAGATCTGCCAGAAACCTGTAGAGACAGTTTATGAGTTCACTTTTTTTTGCCCTCAGCTTCCTGTATCTTTTCTTCTTGATCTCAAAACAGTCCCAGTCTCCCACAGAGACTGTATATCACAGAGAATTATACATTACCAAGGTCCAAACTAAGAGCCTAAAAGGCAGTAGTAACCCTACTACTGCATTTCACAAATAGCTGTGGAGGATCAGCTGCATCAGACTTGGCAGCAAGACTCCTGTTACACCCTCCCGCAACCAGATCTGAGTGGGAACTTGAATGTTAATGAGATTGTTCTCTTAAAAACTTGAAATAGAAACAATTTGTTTCTAAATTAGACCAGCACTCCTCCGAGTACCACATGCAGGGAACCCAATGCTACGAATGACAAGGACAGCTAAAATAAATGCCTTTGTCAATGACTTCTCATTCTGGCAAAAACCTGAACAGAACATGTTCCAAAGAACATTAAACAAGATGGGAAGTACGGCAAGTCAGAGCCAAGGAATTTAGCACATTGTTCAGGTATGTCACAATTTTATGTGAATTTAAACAGGAAAACAAAACACTATTTACATATGACAGAATTTGCACTTGGAGGCTAAAAACACCAGGACAGCAGAGCCACCTGCTCAACCAAACCCCAACAGTTTCAGAATAAGAATTTTGAGACTACTGGAGTATATCCACTTTCAAAAGACCCCACAACTCCATAAAGCCTTATGCAAAATAAACTTCTGTAGCCAATTCGGAAGAGACAGTTAAACTAGAGATGGGTGAAAACTAGAACATGCTCCTAACTTGGCTGTCTCTGTTACAAGGATCTGTCACAACGGGTTCCAAGTACAAACAACTCCACAAAGCGCAATACGTTCTGGCAGGCCCTCCACGATCCACATGCCACCGACTCG
>NW_010563288.1:0-687 GCF_000687285.1 Phaethon lepturus | reverse complement strand
CGGCCCCCCGCCCCAGGATTTATGAATGAAAACACGCTTTGCCTTGGCACTGCAGATTTCCTCGATGCACGCAGGCAAGGAGGGGGGGAAATCCTGGAATTATGAGGCTCCAGCACCAATTAGGGCTGTTTACATTGACGTAAAGTCTGGGTGACGGCCCCCCGCCCCAGGATTTATGAATGAAAACACGCTTTGCCTTGGCACTGCAGATTTCCTCGATGCACGCAGGCAAGGAGGGGGGGAAATCCTGGAATTATGAGGCTCCAGCACCAATTAGGGCTGTTTACATTGACGTAAAGTCTGGGTGAAGTCCCCACCCCTGCTCCCAGCATATTTATGAAATTACTCCTGCTGACACTGACAAATGCAGGAGGGAAAGTCCCGGAGAACATGGATCCAGCCCGGCACTACGTGGGGTTTTTTCAAACCAGCGCCGAGACAGCCAGTTCCTATAAATACCAGCCCAGACTCCCCAGCCACCCTCACCCCAACTGGGGCAGAGGGGACCCCCAGACCCCCAGCCAGTCCTCCCTGCTGGGTACCCCCAGCGTCCCCCCAGGGCCAGGGCTCCCAGAGAGGGAGGAGAAGGCAGCAGCACACCCAGGGAGAGGCTATGGTGCATAGGCAAACCCTCCACGTTTCAGTAACTCCTGGATAAATGCGGTCCAGGCTCCCCCGTCCCCAATT
>NW_010563287.1:1050-1264 GCF_000687285.1 Phaethon lepturus | reverse complement strand
TTTCACTTGGAGGGGTGTCCAGTACACCTGGTTCCGAGTGCCCCAGGGGTGGAAACACAGCCCTACCATTTGCCATGGGCTGATCCAGACTGCACTGGAACAGGGTGAAGCTCCAGAACACCTGCAATACATTGACGACATCATCGTATGGGGCAACACAGCAGAAGAAGTTTTCGAGAAAGGGAAGAAAATAATTCAAATCCTTCTGAAAGCT
>NW_010563287.1:0-223 GCF_000687285.1 Phaethon lepturus | reverse complement strand
GGGGCTGGCCAGAAGGCAGGGGTTTCGGGATATCGCCAGAAGAGGAGGTGACGCGCGCTGAGGAGGCCCCACCGTACAATAAACTACCAGAAAACGAAAAGCAATATGCTCTGTTTACTGATGAGTCCTGTTTTATTGGAGGCAAACATCGAAAGTGGAAGGCTGCTGTATGAAGCCCTATATGACAAGTCACAGAAATTGCTGAAGGACAAGGTGAATCAAG
>NW_010563286.1:13477-14914 GCF_000687285.1 Phaethon lepturus | reverse complement strand
GGGGAACACCACTTGTGACCGGCCGCCAGGTTTGGTGTCCTGTCAGCCTGTCTCAACATGTTAGGTTGGGGTAGATGGACTGCATGTAGAAATGAGACCAGGTGCCACGTCTCTGACCTGGAGCTGTTGCCTCCCCCAAGATGCCCAATTCCCGCTTGGTCCCCGTGGCCCTGCCAAGCCCTGCCCTGCCTGCAGCCCTGGCCCGAGTGCTGCAGGCTGCGGGAGCACAGAGGTGCGAGCGCGCACGGCCACCCACCCAAGGCGACAGTCTTCCTTCCGTCCTCCCTGCTGGTTTTGGTCTCCCCCAGTGCTGCAAAAGGGCATTGGGGTGATGGTGGAAGAGTACAGTGGGTTGAAAGCATATGGTCGGATTAATGCTTTATCTCTGCCTCCTAGTTATACATGTGTTCCATCTCTGCCTATGCCATTAGCTTCGTTAGCACCGCTGGAGTGGTGGATTAAATCCAGTGAGCTGTGCAATGAACCTCATTGCCGGAGTCAGTTTTAAGGATTATGTTGAATTATGTAGATCAGAATCAGGCAGCAATCCGGGCATGGCCCGATGTCTCGAGGGGGTGACAGGGCTGTATCTTTGCCACTCAGGAGGTTTGCTGTGATCTAATTAGATGCTCAAACAGACCCTCCTGGCCACAGCTCTGCAAATGCCTGCCCACTTGTACCACTCCCCTCCCCGCGCTCAGCTTTGCTCAGTATCTGTAAACAGCAAGGTCTGGGCTAGAGCTTGGGGACAGCGAGGGCAGGATGTGTTGTGGTTAGTCCCGAATGGCAGCGGGTCCTGGAGCCACGGAGGGAGTGAGGGAAGGAGACAAAGGTAGGAAATGAACAGATCCCTCCCGGCACCGGGGAGGAGGTGGGACCTGACGGCTCCCACTGCCCAGGCTGGGCGAAGGGGGGCTGCAGGGACGTGCCTGGGTGCAGGCTGCGCCTCCGCTCCCCGCTGCGCGGTGCCAAGCCGCTGGGCAGGAGCAATGCGCTGCTGCAGACACGCAGCTTTCGCTGAGGCAGAGCGGGACCCGCGGGTGAAAAAGGCAGGATCCCTCATGGCAGGGAAGAGCTGGAGCTTCTTCCACGGTCCTGATCTGGATCTACTGACTGGCGCGGTCCTTCTGGGCCGTCCTGGTCCAGCTCAGACGTGCTGCCTGCTGTCTGCACCCCCAGCGCTCGCTCCCACTGGCCGGGGCAGATGTACGTGGTATTTTTGCCCTGGCTCTCTCCTTGAGCCCGCTTGCTTCTCCGTTGCTCTGCAGCAATACGAAGCGCGCTGTGCGCTGGCAGTCAAAGCCCAGCACAAGCCCGACTCGCAGCAGTGCCCCGGCCAAGTCCCGCGGCCTCGGGGGCAGGTGAGCCCTGTGCTGAGCCCTGGGGAGGGCTCGCCGGTGGCCGGCACCCTCTTGCCCGCCGGCCTGGGGGGCTCAG
>NW_010563286.1:10151-13422 GCF_000687285.1 Phaethon lepturus | reverse complement strand
TGTGCTCAGTGCAGAGGAGTCCGGGAGGTGGGCCGAAAGGCTCTTCCCAGGGCTGGCCTAATGCCAGGGTGAGCTGGAAGGGGGAGGTTTCTGATCTCGGCCAGTTTTGGGTTTCCCTGGCTGAGGTGAGCATTGTGCTGGCCTCCTGCCAGGCACACCAAAGGGCTCCTCGCCGGTGCCTCAGGACAGGCTTGGGGGCTTGAGATCAGGTTAAAATGTTCTTGATCCAGGAGACATCTGGGCAGAGCCCGTCCTGCTCCTCCAGCCTGATGTCTGCTGGGGAAGCCTGGGCAGACTGCCCTGGAGAAGGGATATTGCCTGGGCCTTTGCCCCCCCGAAGGGCTCCTCTGTCTGCCTTGGCCCTTCCTTGGGCCTCACACCTTCCCTATGCAGGATTCCTGCATCTGCTGTACGAAGGTGGAACACCGCCAAGCACCCTGCCGCTGTACAGGTCTACCTCCCCCCCACCGAGGTGGTTCTGCCTGCTGCCACTGCCCCGGCCCTCTCACCCTGCACGCCCAGCTCCGGACTACTGTTCTACCATGCGTGGCCCCGATCTCCCGTGGCCTGCCCTGGCTGAGCAGCAAACAGCCACAGCCCCTCGGACCAGCTCCCTGCACCCTCCAGGAGAGCAAAAGGCTTGGAAGGTCACCTGTGATCACCAGCTCCCCTCTCTTTTTTTAGTTCTGGAAGGGCTAAAATCAAAGTGTGGGAGAAGTAATAAAGGAAAGTAACGCGGCTCTGGAGAATGAGGTGCTGAAGCCTTCGTGGGCTACCAAGAAAAACATTGTAGGACCAGCTTTTGGTTCAACCACTGATGATCCCCATGCGTGGATCAGGCTCCAGACCAAAAGGTACCTTATTTTCCCATGCCGGCTTACCCCCTCCGGAGCAACCTTTGAAAAGCCTCCACTCGTTTGGTCAAGTCTGTGAGCCTTTAAACAGCCCTCGCAGGAACGTGCTGAAGGGGTCTGGTTTTATTTTGGCAGCAGGGTGCGAGCTCGTGCACCGGCTGGCGCTTCTGCCCGTGGCTCTCTGTCCCCAGAGGAGCTCTGCTCAGGCTGGAGAGCAAGGGCGGCACGGGGAAGGAGTCCCGAACCGTGAAACCGAAGGTGTCTGAGGGTGGCCCCAGGAAGCACACACGTGTTCGCAGCCCGCTTTATCCACTGCTCTGCTAGGACAGATCCATCAGGATTAAATGAAGAGCGACGCTTGCCCTGGTATCTCTTTGTTGTCACTGTTGTTCTTTTTAGCATCGGGCTATAGATTGTCTGCCCTGCCCAGGCATTGAGACACTCTCGCCTTTCCCCGGCTGCTGGAAATAGAGTCAGCCTGAGGTTGTTGTCTAGCGGTGCTACAACTACCTCAGCAGCACCTCCTGCCCCAGGGATTCAAAGGCCATCCAGGGATGAGTGAAGTGAGCTTGCCAGTGCTCCCGCAACCCAGTGCAGCAGGGCAAAGGGGGAACTGAGGCATGCTGAGAAAAGCGTAGCGAGCCGGGACTGACTCAGGGTCACACAGCAAGTGGCATCCACCCGTGGGAAGGACACTGGCCTTCTCTCTGCCAGCCCTGGGTGCTGGACACCAGGCTGCCTCTGCCTTGCTGGGTTGCTGGTGAGGCCAGGAGAGCCGAGAGCTCAAGCAAGTCTTGTAACTCTCTGTAGGAAAATAAGAGAGGTGAATCCTGTGAGGCAGGTCCGTAGCAGTGAACAGAGCGTGTCCTGACTTGCTGGGGCCGCCCGAGCTGAGCGTCCCTTCAAACCCCTCACCTCGGTGGGGGTCCTGCCAGACGTCTGCACTGCGGATGCAGCACGGCGGCGGCGGAGCTGGTGGTTTGTAGTCATGAAGCTCTAGGCAGAAGATGTAGGGAGAATCCATATGGAGACCATTGCATGGAGTCTCGGATGGGGAAGGGATTAGCCTGGCCCAGAACAACTTTGGTTTCAGCTGTAGTGGTGCTGGGCTGTGTCTGTTCCTAATGGACACCCAAAACAGCCGTCAGTATGAATTGGGATAACTCCAGCATTGGGCATCTCTGCCCCTGGGCCGATACCCGTTCCTGCTTCAAGCCCACCGGGGCTGAAGTGCCTTCCGGGCACAAAACTGCCTGGGTCCCCTCCAGCCCGAGGTCGGGAGGGAGGAGGGCTGGCTGGGACAGACCTTGGTGGCTGCCTGGGACAGACCTTGGTGGCTGCCCGGCAGCCTCTGGTGGGAATCACCCACCTTCCTGGCATGAAAGAAGAGAGGGGAGAGCAAAACCTGGGGCGGGCACGCACCGGAACAGGGAGGGTCTGGCTAGCCTGGGTTATTTAAAAGGCCCATGAGCAAATGGTGACAGATGTAGTCTCCATGACAACCCACAGCTGGCTGGGCGGAAATTAAAGGACACCATGCTTCAATGAAGCGTCAGCATCTCAGAGTTGTCTGCTCCTAGTAACTCAGGTAATTCCAGATGCACTTGAAAACGTGCAGGTCCAAATACGTTCCTGTACTGAGCCCTTGGAGATAAGCAGATACGAGGACAATCACCCGAAAGGCTTATCTTCTGCTAGAGCTCCTGCTCCCAGTGGTGAGCCTCCACGGTCCTTCCCCGGGAGGTGAGGGTGGTGGATGTGAATGGCAAAACCTCATCTGTTTGTCCTCCGGGCAGCTCGCCGCAGGAGGAGAGCCGGGGGTGCCAGCACACGCGACTTCTGCGTTTTGCGCCGCGTTGTTTGGTAAACCGGCGGTTCGCGGAGAACGCTCTGGGCGCCGAGCCAAGCAAATCAGCTGTAATAGGTAGAGAGCAATTAATGGCAGGTTTAACTGAACGCCATCTCGCAAAGGCTCTGCCCCACGGCATGGGCTTCTCCCAAGGTAAGGACCCAAGTCTGAGGGATTCCTTACGTCAGGGAGGTTCGTTACTGAACAGCTGCTTGGCTCTAAACGAGGGCAGCTGGGAGCAGAATCTGCCCCATTTACATTGGTGGAGGGGCTTCATCAATGTAAGGAAGAAACAAATGGAGACTGGCCTCTCCTCTGAAAAAAATCTTTTGCCTGTTATTACTATAATAAGTCTCCAAGTCATGTGTCTGAAAGGGCTGAAGGGAAAAATCTATTTTTCTCCCTGTTTTTTTAGGCTGCTGCCTGTGTGACAGTCGCTCTGCAGTCACTGTGCTGGGTTCTGGATAGAGGTAGCCAGTTTTTCCTGTTGTTTGTGTGGGTTTTTCACATGGCAACGGCAGAGAGAAAATCTTTTTTTTTTTTTTAAGAAGAAGAAGCAAATGTGATT
>NW_010563286.1:4220-10124 GCF_000687285.1 Phaethon lepturus | reverse complement strand
GGGGCAGGAACCCAGACATCAATGTACCTCACTCCTTTCTCCATTTTGGGACCACTGCGGTTGTTGTGCTATTCTCAAACAGCCAGGCCCGGGGGTGTTGTCTTCATTGTCTGCTCCAAGGACACCCAAAAAGAGAGCCGATCTGGGGCTACCTGGGTGGGATTCCTAATGGCCAAGGCAGAAGCAGGTCGGCCTGAGGCTGAAACTTTGCGGGGAGGCTCTCGGCATGCTGTACCAGAAAGGATTGGGGGTTTGGGTGCCTTGGTCCTCGGGCACCCTTTGGAAAGCGGAGGTGGGACCGGGAGAGGTCTGGCTCCGCCTGACCACCAAGAGCCGTGCGGGAGCTCTGTGCTGCCGAGCCAGCAGCAGACGCGCCGGCACTAACGCAGCCGGTGCTGACGCAGCTCCGGCGTGCGGGGTCACCAGCTGGTGTCTGCAGGGGAAGGTGCCCCCCATGCAGCGCAGCCGTGCCCATCCCATGGAAGGGCCACGAATGCCTCCCTTGCTGCTTGTACCAGGCTGCTTCTTCCCAGTCCTCCTCACTCCGGCCCCGGCCGCGGCCGCAAACCACGCGCAGGCTCCAGGCACGCTGTTCTGCTCCCTGCCCACCAGGCTGTAACAGCCCGCCGTGCTCCCCTGGGAAACTGTTCCCTTCTTCGGTCCAACACATCACTCCCACGGCTGGTGCATGCGTCACTTTTTTTCCCCTTCTTCATACAACTGCCCTTTAGATATTTATATAGTGTTACCATGTTCCCCCTCAGGCATCATCTTTCCAGGCTATACAAATTAAATTCCCTTAGTCTCTGCCCATAAGTCATCCTCTCCAGTCCTTGTATCAATTTGGCTGCTGTACTCAGGGTGGTTTTTTCCTTTTCTGTGTGCAATGTCTTCCTCCCTGTAAAAGCCGCACTGGGTATTGTAGGGCACATTTACTACCACAGCGTAAAAATAGGATTAGGATCTGTTTTGTCCAGTGAAGTATCGTTCTGGGCTCACACCTGCAAACAAGCTGCCTTTCAGCGGGCTGGCAGCTCAGTGCCACGTCCCCACCCGGGCGCTTCCAGCTCTCCGGTCCATGATTGCTCTGTAGCCATGTGCCTGCTGCGCCCCGCGCTGCCTGTCCTCCCTCCCGGCTGGGAGGGTCTTGGTGCGAACCTGAGCGCCAGTCTTGGTGTGCAGCGGCCGGGGAAATCCTGCCTGGATCTCTGCCCCCTTGGCTCATACGGCCACCAGACGCTCCTCTGCGCTCCTGGCTTTTGGTAGCCCCTCATCCGAGCACGCGCCCGGCTTGTGTGCCTGGTGCCCCCGCTGCCGGCAGCTGGGCAGTGCCCGGCACCCTGTGAGCGTCTCCGTTCTGCCCGGCACGCCCGGCTCGGTGACCAGGGGCACAGCGTGGGGAGCACGGGAGAAGGTGGGATGGTCGGCCCCATCGCTCCCGTTTCTGACCGGCAGTTTGCTTGCAAGCGGCTGGGGAAGGACACAGGATTGCGAGCGGCCAGCAGAGCAGTGGTTTGGCCTGTTGGTGAATCCGTCGCTGGAAGTGACCGTGATTAAATACTTGCGCTCTCTACCTTGGACACCTGCAAGCCCACAGCTACGGTGGCAGCACTCGCTGCTGTTTTCTTCTGCGGGCGCTGGGCTGTGGCAGAAGAACAGACAGGGAGGAAAACATGTTAACATCACCTCTGCGGGGTGACAGAGGCCATGCCGGAGCAGTAACGAGCACTTGACAGAGGATGAATTCATTCACACAGCAGCTACATTCTATTTTATTCATGTTTTCCCCCAGAAAATTAGATCCCATCTCCAGCTGTTGCTGCTTTTTTGCATTCAGTATAAAGCTGACGGAGTGCTGTGTGCTCATGGGGTGCCCCCAAGCCATGCTGGCGGGGGTGACAGAGGCCATGCCGGAGCAGTAACGAGCACTTGACAGAGGATGAATTCATTCACACAGCAGCTACATTCTATTTTATTCATGTTTTCCCCCAGAAAATTAGATCCCATCTCCAGCTGTTGCTGCTTTTTTGCATTCAGTATAAAGCTGACGGAGTGCTGTGTGCTCATGGGGTGACCCCAAGCCATGCTGGCGGGGTTTTCATCCCTGCCGAGCAGAGGGCCTGGCTCTCGCCACCGCTTCCAGTCTGCCGTGGTGACCACATGTGGTCGCAGAGTGACCTCTTGGGAGAACCTGTTGTGAATTTGGGAGTTCCCATCAGCCAAAAGGGTTTCTGTAATTTCTGCCGCCATGTTTGGGGTTTGTCCTTGTATTTTGTCAGGCTGTATATTCACCCAGATCTATTCCTGGGGGACGGCCGGCTTGCTGGGGTGCAGCGAGCTGCCTCGGGGCTCAAGGCACTGTTATGGAGAGGAGGGGGACGAGCTGTGCCATGCCTCCAGCTGGTAGGTTTGCAGCCCCCATGTTGCGGTCCTTCCTCCTGCAGGATTTTTTTCTTCTCCCTTGATCTCTGCCTTGTTCTTCCCTTGACCTCTCCTGCCAGCTTGGGCTTCTCTCTTGGTTGTTGCCTTCAGGATGTCTTCTGGGGTGGTGGTGTCCGAGATCTGCACAAGGATCCTTTAATATCCCTCATCCCTCCCTTCACCCGGTTCGCTTGCTGGTGACGGTAACCTCCCCTCCGAGGGCTGATGGGCTGCTGATGCGGCGCCGGCGCCTCAGGCTGCGCAGGGCTCAGCCCGGCTCGGCAGCGGTGCTGCGAGCTACAGGCACTCCCGGGGCAGCGCGGCGAGAGGAGGCCACACGGCTTCAGCAAGTGTAGTGGGAGTCTGAAAAGGGGGAGTCTCGGCGTCCCTGTCACGCTCTGGTTGGGAGCCACGCTCCTGTTCTGAGGGTGCCACAGCTCCCACGGGGCAGGCAGCGCTCCGTCCCCGTCACACCCCCCCTTTCAGTGCCAGTGCTCTGCGAAGACTCAGATGGCACGTCTCCAAGCACCCATGGTCCTGCCTTCACCCCCCCAGCTGCAGCCTGGCAGGGACAGCCGTGGACCACACACCAGCCCAGCGGAAGGGCTGAGCAGCCTGCGATGCCCCGGGCTCTCACCGCCATCCCTCCCCACCAGACCATGCCCCTTCCAGCCTTCGCCAGCCGTCGGTGATCTCAGGCGTTCAGAGAGTCACTCGAAACGACGTGTTACAGTCTCTTTCATCCCTGGCATCTCCATATGTTTCATCTTGGAAGGCTTGATATTAAAAAGCATCTCATGAGACGTGATGAGAGGCTTATAGAGGTCGAGTTAATAATGCATTTCACTTTGCAGCTTCCCTTTAAGCAAAAACTGGCTGGGGTGAGCTGCCTAAACAGGTGGGGACCCGTGAGTGACAACACACAGACCAACTTGTATGGCTTGTAGAGTTTTTCGAGGCATTAAAGTTAATTAAGTACTAATCAACTGAAACACTCCGAAGTATCCCTGTCACAGCAACCTCATGTATTGGAGCCTGCCTGATTTATATTCACGTAAGTTCACGTTTTACATCAAGGCAGTCTGCTTTATGGATTCACTGCAGTTTTGTGTTGCATATCTAACCTGCTCGCAGGCTGAAGGATCGGAGCGTGGCCCCCATTTGGGCAGGGAATCAAGTGTGTTTATAATCGGAGAGTTGTGTTGGGCTGGGCGGAAACGAAGCACGAGCGTGGGAGCGGGCCGCGCGCCCACCATGGCCAGTGGAGCACTTGTAGGGTCCCAGGGCGCCCTGCAGGACCTGCCCCCGGCCGCCCCCGCTCTCCTCCAAGACGCCAGGCTCACCACGTCTCCCGTCGGTGCCTCTTGCCTCAGCCAGCGCTGACCCCTGCACCCGCCGCGTTTGTCGGTGAAGCAGGTCTGAGCGTCTCCGGTAGGAAACGCGCAGCAGTCGTGGTCCGGGCAGCGGGTGCCTGTCGGCCACGCAGCCCTGCCTCGCTCTTGCACAGTGGCATCCTGCATATTCGGGACTGCTCGAAGCCTTGTGCTTTCACCCTCTTTTTCCTTGAAGGGTAAAATCTCTGCGGGATTTGTCCTCTTTTAAATCTGCTGCAGCAGCAGCCTGAGTCTTTGCTCTGCCTCGGTGCATCGATGACTTCCACTCGCCGTCTGGTCACATTGAATTTGACGGGTTCTTTTGATGTCTCTGTTTAATTCAGTCAGGTGATGCCGCAGAGGCTTTCTGCCTGCCAGAAAGCAAAGAGTTACCTCTTTTATGTCTGTGTAAGCCTTTGGGAAGAGTGGAGTTGGGGAGATACTAATCCTGAAATGAAAAACCCGCTCTTTGCATTGACAAGGTTGAATGGAAAAGGAAACCGTTAAATTATTGGAAAGGCAACCACTCTGGGGAAAGCAGAGAATTGGGGTAGCACGTGTGGGTTTGGAAACCTAAGAGCTGGTGCAGGTGCAGGAAAAGAGGAGATATGATATGTTTTAAAACTCATCAGATGATTGATCCTGATCTCAGTGGCAGGAGTTTATCTTGGAAGTAAGGCCGCCGGGTTATTCCTACCGCGCCAGAAATCCAGCTCTCTGGATTTCCAGGTTGTGATTCAACCTCTCTAGATTTCTTTCCCTGGCACTTCCGAGTTTCTGCTCCAGGGATATGAGCAAAGTGAAATGTCGTTTCCCAAGCTCTTGCAAAGCTGTCAGCACCAACAGGAGAAGTACAGCATAAGAGCAAGGAGCAGAAGCCTGGAAAGGTCGATTCCCGCTATGCTGAGTGCTAAACCATACAGGCAGGGCAAACAGACCCCAGGGTGTCGGCAGAGTACAGCCCGGCAAGTACAACATTGACAAAACTGCTGCCTGAAGGGAAAATCCCTGGGCAGGACAATTGGTCTCCATCCCTTTGAACAGCACAATTTAACCATCCTTTGCTTTTATTCAGACCTAAACCATAACTTTAAAAGCGAAAGAGCAAGAGCGCATATTGCTATGCATGCACGGAAGAGAGAGAGCAGATTTTCTGCAAGACTGGCAGAGGATAATTAGCAGTTCAGCCATCATAATCTGACATGAGCTTCTCTCCCCTGATGTGTACAGCTGCCGTGGGTGCGCCTTGCTTCTCTCCTCGCCGTGTGGGCACGCACACCGTCCTGGTGCGCTTTGCTCTCTGGCTGTCTGGAGGAAGTTCATCTGTCCTGGGGCATACATCGTCCCGGGCACCTCGCTCAGGAAGGACACGGCCAAGGCAGGCTCAGACTTGGGGAAGGAATGAGTTTCAGTAGATAATGGGGACCAGGAGAAGGCAGGTTAGGGGCCACGACAAAATGAAGGCTGCAAAGGCTGTGTCTGTGCAAAAAACTCAGGGAAGTTAGAGACGTCTACCAGGATCAGGCTCCTTCCAAGGCACGTACTGAGCAGCTGTGAGGATCTGCCATCCCGATCGGGTGGTGGGATCAGAGCTGGAGATGGGCTTTGCAGCGGGGCCTGGATCCCAGACCTGCTGCAGACAGTGCGGACCAGCTCCAGCTCCTCCCACGCAGACCCGGCCTCCCTGGTGCCTGCCTGTACCACAGCTGCCACGTTCTCCCAGGACACGGTGAGAGGGCTGTGCCTGCTGGCAGCGCTGCCGGACCCAAGGTGGGTGGTGCCGTCAGACTCGGGTGGGAGCCTGGTGGCACGGGGGCATCAGCCCAGGTTGGCCCCTGGGCAACACTGAGGACGCTGGAAAGGGACAGGTCTCCAAAGGTCAGGCGAGCGCTGGTCAGAAAAGCCCTTTCAGTTTTCAGAGACAGAAACCGTCCTACACCAATGCCAATTAAATTTTACAGGCACCTAAAAATTTAATCTGAGTTTAATCTCCTTTGCCAAAGCCACAAGCCTCTGATAAATATTTTGTTTTCCTCAAAGTAAAGAGACTTTGGAATAATTAAAGCAAATGATGAGTCCTTCGCTCCACTGGAGCCCCAGCAGAGGCGAG
>NW_010563286.1:486-4156 GCF_000687285.1 Phaethon lepturus | reverse complement strand
AGGCTTGCTGCACTCCACGTGCCTTATTGAGCAATTTGTGAAAGCTGCCTCTGTAGATAATGAGAGTTTTGCCAATTGCAGCAACATTTGAAGAAGGAAGAGAGGAAGGCAGATGAGAAGGTTGCTGCTTTCTCTTTGGTGGGTTCGTTTTTCCCTCGATGAAAGAAGTTGCTGCTTTCCCGGTCATTTGGAGGTTGTGCCTGCAGTATGATGGCGTGCTGCGTTCGGCATGCTTCGGCGACACTTTCTGCTCTCCTCCGAGTGGGAAATTTTAGAAAGCATTTTTTTCAAAACCCGTTAAGGTTCATGGGAAATGCAGCAGCAATTAGAGATGCCATAGGTGGGACTTCGGATAGGGAAAGGTCTTCCCATCTTGCAAAGGCAGGGAAGAGTTTTCTGTGGCCTCATGGCCACAGTTTCTTACCTGATAAATGAGCAACAACAGCTGCAGGAAGATGAATGTGAAGGACGCAGGCTTTCCAACGAGCGTGAGCGCAGTCCATGGTGCCTGAGCCGAGTTATAATGGCTTTGTCATGGAGCAAGTGGCTGCACTGAGCAGAGAAATGATATTGTCACAAATCTCCATAGAGAGAGTCCATGAAAGTCCACTCAGTGCATGGGAAGGGAAGCGTGTCAGCTAGCATAAGTCTTCTCACCGATGAGGAGAGCAGGAGGGCTGACAGCGTTTGCGTTGGTGGAGAGCGAGCCAGGATGGGTCTGGAGGAAACAAACTGGGACGTGGGCACTTCTGCTGTGAAGTCAGTCAGCTGGCCTGTGTTTCTGAGGCCCTGGGAGCGCCGTAAGAGCCGACCCCATCACCCCCTCCATGGGGGAAACCATCTCCACCAACAGCCGCTGTGGCCAGGCAGGGCTGAGCTGGGAAGGCACAGGGGACACAGCTCCTGGCATGGCAGGAGGAGCACAGCGGGGGAAAATCAAAGCATCTTCCACTCACCCCATCATCAGGCTGTCTGTCAGAGGAGGTGAGAGCAGGCTGTCATGGATGGGTGGATGGCTCCCCACTATCACCTCCCCGTGCATTGGCCAAACTCAGCGACGCGGAGGGCAAGCAAGGCAGCTTGGCTGGTAGCCTGCAGGCAAACCAGAAACCCTGCCAGCGGCCGCCAGCATCCACCGTGACGCTCCTCTCTCCCCACTTGCCCCCTCTCAGCCTCCATCCAGTGATGCCCCCAGAGCTCTCAGTCACCAGGGCAGGGCTGGTGACAGACCCCTAAGATGTCCGCTGGCAGGCGGCAAGCCAGACAGCGAGGATGGGTGTAGCTGAGTCGTCACCCCGCTCCATCGGCCCCGCAGACTCAGGTTACTGCAGCGCCTGCAGCCAACCCCTCCACCCATCGCCGAGGCGGGCGGTGATGCCTGCTCCCCTCTGCCTTGCCCTGCGGGCAGGAAAATAGGCAGGTACAGGCAGCTGTGTGCACTGTTGTGGCATTTTTTTTTTTCTTGCAACTTTTTATTTTTTTGGCTCTCTAGGATAGTGCTTGTAAAAACATCCGTAAAGAAGTTAAAAAGCAATGTGTTGGCTCAGAGGAGTCGTTCAATATCCTTATTAAAGATCCGCAGTACTGGAGCCGTAATAATACTTGGCACTCAGAGGGCACCTTTCATCTCACGAGTTCAAGTCACTTTACAAGCGCTAATGAATTAAGCTTCATAACAGCCTTGCATGCAGAGCCTCGCAAACGAATTATTCATCTGTTCTCACAATATAGGCGTTAAATAATAATAATAAGCTGGTTAATTCTGTATCTCCTCTGGTATGGGGATTGTCTCTGAGCTGATATCAATTCCTTCCCATTTATTCAGCGCTAATGGTCAATATTTCTAATGCGCAGGGTTAGGTGAGCAGGGTTTTGCCGGCATGTTTGACAGTCAGCTGGTGTTTGGGTCAGAGTGGCTGTATGGTGCGGCTGCTCCTCTCGGCTCTTCTCCACTCCAGCACTGAGCCACGGACCCTGCCAAGGGCCGAGCGCTCACCCTGGCCCAGATGAGCTCTCAGCCACCACCTTCCCTTACGTACGTGAGTAGCACAGTTAACGTCAGGGAAATGCACCTTCCAGCAAATTCAGCATCTCCTGTAGGGTTTTTCTGGCTGGAGATTGAGTTAGTTACTGCTTCAGGGGATGAATCCAGACACAGGCAGTAGGCACTGTGCTCATGAGGAGCCACAGGAGTAGTACTGAACCGGTTCAGACGCTTACATTCAGCACATTTGGAAGGATCCTGATCCATCAGGGTTTGGTTGAACAGTCCATTCAGATGTTGCCCTCAGAAAGCTGAGGTTGAGTGCAGGATTTTCTGGGGTGGTCCTGAGCGGTGGAGGGGGAATCGGTTTGGACCAAAACAGAAAAAGTGACACTTCTCACCCAAGTAAAAACCAAAAATGCCACACTGAAGACCCTCATGCCCCTGGGCACTGTTTGATCCTCCTGCTTGTGCTCATTTGCTTTTGACTTGTGAGGTTTCAACGTCAAAGCCCAAAACCTTGCAGTTTCTAAACGGTGCATTTAACCGGTCCAGCACACCTGCCACAAAAGTAGTCGTTTAAAAACAATAAAACGCTTTTCAAACTGAACCTCCCCTCCCCCATTTTTGGCCAAAGCTCGTCACCTCATATTTAATAGAAGTAACTAGATTTCGTCTCAACACCAGATGCTCTCCCTTCGTCAGGGCACGTTGTAAGAGGACATCGCCTTGGCTTTCCCGCGGTGGCGGCTCCTTCCTGGAGGCACTTGCAGAAATATTAGGGGGCTAAGAGAGAGGGGGGCAGCCAGTGGGTCAGGCAGAAAGTCATTGTCCAGTTACTGAGCTCCGGGAGGGTTGTGTTGGCTCTGAGATGAGGCAGCTGAAGGCTGAACACAGGGTGGACGCGGGGCATCTCTTGCAAGGAAATCTCCCCATCTTTTACAAAGAAATAACAAACCATCTTGACTCAGTTGTCTGGATTGAGTCGCTGGTACAGGCGAGGGTGACAGCAACAAGTGGAAAAGTGCCCCAGAAGTCGTGAAGCGAGGTGCCCGCTGCGCCGTGTCCGTGCCAAGCCGGCTGAGAGCTGCTGGGGGAGCCTGGGACTGGTGGCACTGGGCCCCGAGGCTGCGGCACGTCGGCTCCAGCCCCAAGGGCTGTGGCACAAATGGTTGCTATCTGTCAAGGCCCCTGTTCCCCGAAGGTCATCAGCACTGGTAAATGGGAGCAGTGAAAGTCAAGGCTGGGGCACGCTAAAAACCACCTGCCTGGGCTGGAAACTGGGATGGTTGGGCCACACAGCTGGGGGTTGCTGGGGCAGCTGCTCTTACCCGCCGGCACGGGCTGGCCAAGGAGAAGTGTGGATACCTGCCCTTGCAAAGAGAGCAGAGCAGGAACGGGCAACGAGCCAGTGCCTTCTGGAAGCGACCTGGAGCCGCAGCAGAGCTCTCGCGTCCCAGGCGAGGCTCAGGCCATTTCCCCAAGGCATCTCGCGTGGCCCCTGGGCTGTAAAGACGGATACACAGGTGTGCATTTCCCGCCCGCCCGCCTCGCGGTGTCCGCGGGGATGTGACACCGAGGAGTCCCTGCTCCATCCCTTGCGGCAGCGGGTCCGTGAGGACAGGGGTTGCCCCAAAAGTGGCAGGGGCAACCGCGGGGGCATGCCTGTCCCCCCCCAGCAGGGGG
>NW_010563286.1:0-446 GCF_000687285.1 Phaethon lepturus | reverse complement strand
CAGCGGGACGGCTCCTGACAGCCAGCGGGGCCCATGCAGTCCTGCCCTCTGAGGGCACTGGAGGTGGTCCCTCCCATCCTGACCTGGGCATCCCCCCTTTCTCCTGGTTTCCATGGCGCGTATTCGGGTGGTAATTATAATGATGCTGCTGACGAACTCATTGCTGTACTCATTTGTCTGGGTGCCGAGGTCACCATCTTCGCACTGGCCATAATTATTAGCAATGAACACACAATAAAATAAACCTGCGGTTGAAGCCCAGGTCTAGGGAGAAAAAATCCCAGGAGCTGTCTCTTTTGCAAGAACGTGAGATAAAGAAACGCTCGCTGCCAGGGATCTGCCGTTCTCCCCCTGTGATCCGGAGAACACAAGTGTCTAATGTGCTCCCGAACAGTGCCGGGCAGGACTGGTACCACAGGGTTTGCATGCGCCAGGGGCTCGCACTG
>NW_010563285.1:12352-17677 GCF_000687285.1 Phaethon lepturus | reverse complement strand
GGCTGTTAAAGCCTTTAATAGTCCGATACTAAAAATCCAGGGCTTGAGGTTTTGTTTTATGTGTCTTGCACCAAGCCTTCCCTTATCCCTTTCTACACGCAGGTGTGCATGCACACATTGATGAGAACAAAAACTTCACTATGTTTCCAAAGCAAAGTTAAGCATAGATTAAGGTATTAGCTTAATATATATGAACATCTTGCAATCACTTAAATTGTATTCATCAGTTCAGGAGTTCCTTACTCTACAGCATAACAGCAAATGCCATAAGGGCGTTCTGCTTTTGTATTTTCTTTCTGTGAATATTTATATTCTCTAAATAGCAGAAAACAGGCAAATAAGAGATATATTTTGTCAATAAGAAGGTCATTGACAAGAGACCTGACTAATATAAAATGCTTTAGACTGAGTATGTTGAATGCAATTTTGTACTATGTGCAAGTGTTCATTATTTGTGCATTCTTGCTCAAAACCTGTCTGTAGCGTTTAGGCTCATGTAATATCTTTTGAAAATAGGACAGAACAGAACAAAATAGAATAGAATATTTTCAGCTGGACGGGACCTAAAATGATCTAGTCCAACCACCTGACCGTTTCAGGGCTGACCAAAAGCTAAAGCATGTTAGTAAGGGCATTGTCCAAAAACCTCTTAAACACTGACAGGCTTGGGGCATCAACAAGCTTTCTAGGAAGCTTCTTCAGGGTTCAGGGTTTGACCACCCTCTCGGTAAAGAAATGCTTCCTATGTCCAGTCTAAACCTCCCTTGGCACAGCTTTGAACCATTCCCATGTGTCCTATCACTGGATCCGAGGGAGAAGAGATCAGCACCTCCCTCTCCACTTCCCCTCCTCAGGAAGCCATAGAGAGCAATGAGGTGGCCCCTCAGCCTCATTCTCTCCAAACTAGATAAGTCCAAAGTCCATTACTGTCCATTGTCATACTTTCAAAAGAGGGAGTGGGCACAGGAATGAAAATGGCACTCCAAGAATCCAGCAATAATACAGCAAGATACAACGCAGAGAAATCTGCTGAGAATATAATACAGGCATGGAAAATGGGAGAGTTACTTGCATGAAAGCAAAGCCTTTCTCATGCCGACAGCGACTGAAGGGTTTATGAGTGCTTGAGTCTGTCTGGTGAAGACAAGCTTTGAGTACATGTATTCATTTCACTCAGATGTGTTGACATGTATCAGTGGTCCAGAATCTTTCTATATAAGGAAGCTGCTAAATATTTCACACAGTGTAATCTCTAACTACCTTTTTATAATTTGTAAATTCTGAGGATAACCTAGTTCCTTGAAGCTACTTTTTTCTACATACAGCGTGAATTCTCCAGTTATCTTTATGTACACTTATTAATGTCCCAGGCATGTTGTACTCCACCTGGTGAATGTTCCTATTTTCTAGAAGAGCTAGGTGGAATTCTTGTGCTGTTGCACAATGGCATTTTTTTTAAGAGTTTTGAAAAGTAAATTGACTATTGCTTTTTTTCTCCAGCCTGTAGAGTCTCTAAGCTGTGAAAGCTTTATTGGCACTTTTTTGATTGTGTGTGATATATCCACAGTATGTGCCAGCCAATAAACATTCTGGGTTTTATAGCTTTACTTGAGCCAGCAGAACTCCTTTGTACCAGTGGGGATTAAGGATTCTTTTTCTACTGCAAATCTTTGTTTAAGAACATTGGTGTGTTATGTTTAAGTGGATCTGTAGTATATCTTTATTCTATAAATTGCATGAACAACCCCATATATTTGTCCTTTGGCTAGCATTCAACACAGCTAGGTCTGAGTATCCAAGACAAACGTAGTCAAAATTGTGAGTAATACTGCTACTCAATTTGCTTCAAACCATCCTTATAAATTGTTCTGCTACTATATACTTTCAAAGATACAACATGTGTTGGGACAGTGCACGACCCATAGGCCAAGTAATGTGCTGCACATTTTTGTATCTTAAGAAAGTGATAAAACATAGAAGTATGTATATCTAATATTCAATTAAAGAATGACCAACTGCTTCTGTGTTCCAGGTGGACTCATTTACATAACAGCATTCTTTTTACTACCCTTATAATGAATGATATAACTGAAGAACTGAAGTATGTCACGCCTTACTCCATCCTTCATTTGTTCCTCATTTCGGTCTTCTCACAATTCAAAAAGGGAATAGAATTCTCAAAGATACAAATGGAAGTTATTCAAATAATAGAGATCTTTCCTTCTTCTAGATCACTACCGTATTCTGATAGTCATGACTGATATGGGTATTAACTGGTTTACTAATTTTCTTGGGTTATATTAAAGGGAAGGAGAGAAAAAAATCATCATCGATGCGGCTTTATAAATCCTCAGAGCTTTTCCCAGAGCTAGCTTAGTGTAGCAGTTCAGGTAAGAAGCTGAGAATCATGGGATCATACACCAACTGTGACACTAAGCCTGGGCCGACTCTGAACATTTTTGGCATCTCCACAGAAGCCTGGTCCCCCGGGAACAATGGAGAAAGGCAGTGGAGAAGGATCAGAGCCTCTGAGCCGTGATTCAGCCACAGTGCGAGTCACCCTGAGGCTGCCTGTGTCCTCCCACGGACCGTAGAGGGCACTAAGGATTGAGGATAGCGCTTCCAAATTGAACACCTCAGTTAGCTAAGTGCCAAACTGAAGTGCAAGGAACCCAAACCAAACAGCATATCCTTTGGTGAATCAAGTCTGTGTCTTTGTGTATATGTAGGTGATAATATTTATCCACCTTTTAAAAATATTTTAAGGTTGTTGAATAAAAGAAGCAGTGCCAGTATGTCTATTAGTTTAACTTTTAGCATTCAGACTTTCCTTGATTTTGTAGAAGCTTGATTTTAACAAGCAGTTTATGTCTATTATAAAGCTGCGTGCAAATAATTGATGCAAACACAACCTTTTCAAATTCAGGGAGTATGGGTGCAGTTCTAACACTTCTTCTAGTGTTTTCCATTTTTCCATTACAAAAACTTACTAGAAGTTGGCATTTCTAGTGGGTAACTAGACATATCCCCCAGACTATGTACTAGCAGGTTCATTTTGTGGCTTCTTCACCAGAGAAGCCAAAGTTGAGGAGACTGATTGACATTTGAGTCCTAAATGACTTCTTTTTAGAACTTAACTCATGTACAGTCTAAGGTAAGAAACTTAGCCTACTCTGTATGTACTGTGTATGTTCTGAAAAGAACTAGAGAACAAGAACCATACTTCTGTCTAATACATCACATTTCATAGAAGAGATGACCACAGTAATTGTTTTTATAGTTTCTTTCCAAGAGCAGTAGGAAGTAGAATACTGCTTCACTAAGTGTCCCAGCTGCTTCACCAGGTCATGCTGCCCCTAACTGGAATTGAACAAATGTCCCAGGGTAGTGCCTGCAAGAACCTCTTAACTTGAATCATTGTGCTCTGTATATGGTGTAAGAATGAAGTCCGGATACTTGCAGTAATAATAATTGTACTGTATAGTGTTTCAGTGCTCTGAAGTGTTCATCACATAGCCAGGGAATATCTCTCACAGTTGTTCTAGTGTCTTTGCTAAATTCTAGTTCAAGTAACGTATTTTCCTAAACAAAAATTCTTTTTCACAGCTCCAGTGATTTTGATTTCCTTTTTACAGGGTACCACAAGGATTCCTGGTGATTCAGGGTAAAAGTGAAGCTTGAAACTCTCATTACAGGATATACTTTAATGACTCAGGACTGCTGTCATAACAAAGGACCCTAATTCCTGCTTCTTTTTGGGCAACTAGACCTATATGCAATGGTATGTTTTTCCTGTGTGCTATAGGGCTGCCATTTTGCATCTGAACATGGCAGTATCTTTTTTTGCTTATGTGTGTTTAGAAACACTTTATAAAGTGCGATCACTGCTGATGAAAGACACTGTGTAAATCTTCAGCACCAATAATGAGTGCCCATTTCAGTATTAAATTATGAGTCACTTGAGATCTCAAAGACAGACAGCATTGTTGGCTACCTCCTGCTCTATCTTATATGGAAAAAACCTGTTGTCAGCGGAAGTGGGAGTCTGTACTTTATTTGATTTCTTAGTCCTGTGGAGTGGAATGCTGTAGCAGTCTGTAGCAGTACATATACATCCCTTGTGCCTTCTGCTCAGCAGTGAAGTAGTCTTTAGCAAAACAGAAAATTCTAATACGTTCCCTTACCTAATTTTCATGCTAGAGTTAAAACACCTAAAATTAAAAGCTTTTCAGTTTGTTCTTAGCAGAGTGATCAAACATAAAGAAACATTGCCAAGACTAGAACATCTAAACATCAGCCAGTCTTGGTGCTGATTTTGTGGTCTGAAACACCTCAGCTTCAGGATCACGTGTTTAAATGATACTGCATGTTCAAAAGGCAATCAGAAAAGATACATGATTCACTGGTATGGAACTTGTACTTATTTCCTTCTTCCTCATTTTATGGAAGATAATGTTCTTAGAAATACCCTCACAACTGTGATATCTCACTGACATAAATTTACCTTTATTGTAACAGCAGTGGTCGGTTTTGCAAAACGTATAAATGTATGTGCTTGAAATTGAGTTGTTAATGACATGCATATCAATCTGGGTACCTGTCAGCTTGCCTATCCTTGCCAATGCCAGGTCCACTCCCAAGTTTCGAACATATGGAGTGTACACTTAGAATAGGCATCACTTAGCAAAAACAACCAACTAATATTGTATAACTGAGATTGTCACCAAATACAGTGATATATATCGGCTTTGTTTAGAAGCAGCTTGGTAGCCTAGCTTGCAAAAGCTCAGACAACTGAAAATTGCCATCAGGATGTTTCACCCCTGCAAGAAAATCAGGGGCTTTTCCCTTAGCTGTTTCTCTGTTCTGAGGCATACAACAGCAGTAGATTTGAACGCTCATCTGACTTTCTTTTCTCTCAGTAGCGGAAAGCCTTTATAGAAGAGATAAGATATGTTTTTAAAGGTGGAAATATTCCTTCCTGTGTGCATGCTTTTTAAGAGCTTTACCCACAGAATTAGCATGGGAATTTATTCTGCACCCTCCAAAGGTTTACAGTCATACTTGGCAGGTAGCAGCAAGGGCAGGCCACTCTGTAAGGGAAAACAAGCTGTGAGCCAAGGCGGGCAGAATGGTGGCCTCACTGACAAGGGTGCAGTCCCACAGTACCCAAGTGTGAAGAGCAGAGCAGGCCTGGTGATGGTGGGTAGGTTCAGCCAACAGTTCAGATCACCAGGCAAGCCTGTAGTGATGAGACAGGTCCAAGATCAAGCCAGAAAGTCAAGTGAGCAGGTCAGGATCAGAGTCAAGAGTCAGGAAGATAGA
>NW_010563285.1:9525-12321 GCF_000687285.1 Phaethon lepturus | reverse complement strand
CATTCCTGCAACAAAATTCAGGCAAAGACTGAGAGCAAGAGCCCAAGCTTAAAAGCAGCTGTGGAGTGAAGGTGGATAGGACCCCACTTCCCACAGCTTTTTCTCACACCATTGTTTCTACACACCCCTCTAACTCAAGGTCACAGAGCTGCATGAAGCCAGTACGGAACTTGCACCATAGGCAGCTAAATCACAGAATCAGTTATAGAATCATTGAATCATGGAATATCTCAAGTCAGCAGGGACCCATAAGGATCATCAAGTCCAATCCCTGCTCTTCACAGGACTACCTAAAACTAAACCATACGACTAAGAGCGTTGTCCAGATGCTCCTTGAACTCTGATTGGCTTGATGCTGTGACCACTTCCTTGGGGAGTCTGTTCCAGTGACAGGCCACCCTCTCAGTGAAGAGCCTTTTCCTAAAGTCCAGTCTGAACCTGCACTGGCACGGCTTCATTCTATCTCCCCGTGTCCTATTGCTGGTCACCAGAGAGAGAACATCAGTGAGAGAGATCATCAGAGAGAGAACATCCCTTTCCTGTCCCCCTTGAGGAACACTTCAGATACAGGCTGCGATGAGGTGACCCCTCAGTCTTCTCTGAGCTGAGCTGAACAAGCCAAGTGACCTCAGCTACTCTTCCTAAGTCTTTCCCTTGAGACCTTTCACCATCTTGGCCACCCTACTTTGGACATACTCTAATAGTTTGATGTCCTTCTGACATTGAGGCATCCAAAATTGCACACAGTGCTTGAGGTAGGACCTCAGTCCCTGGAAGAGAGGCAGGGAGGAGAAGGAGCCCTAACAAAGCTTGATATGCCAGCTGCATGCTTATTTAGTCTGAGTTGACTTGCTTTAATATCAAGAAAAAAATTAAGATCCATACCTGGAATTTCGGGTGTGGTAAGGTGAACTGTGCTGCCTATAGCCGATACAAGTTAAGAAGCTGTCTTCCAGTGTTACTAGGCAAAGCTTTTATGTGAGGGGCCACTATCCAGCTGGACCTGTGTTTGTAATTTTTCTCTAACAGTTCTGTCAAGATTATCTGCTTTAAAAACATTTACTAAAGCCATTTTTAAGATAAACTGTGTTTAAGGTGTATTTAAGGTAAACGGAGTCATTTAAGAGAACTGGGTTAGGGAGTAATTGCATATGCAGTAATGCTGGTAGGCCTTTAGGGGAAGCAACCTCTTAATTTAAATTGACTGTGGTTAGATTGGGATGTCTAAAATGTCCTTACATACTTCATGCTCTAAAAACCCTCGTTTTGGAAATTAAGACTGGAAGGTATCTTTTGAGTGGATTAGTCTTATTACAAACTCTTGTGGGAAACTGTGTCTTCTAATTCTTTTCATAAACAGATAAAATTCAACCCCTAAACTATTGTTTCCTGTGGGAGGATTGCTGCAGAATTTCTTCTTTCCAAAGGTTTGTAACATTTAAATTTCTGTTCTAAATGTATTTATGGTCAGCTTATAAACATTTTTTTTTATGTCAGCATCATCCTCTAGTTTCATAGAATCACCAAACAGTTGAGGTTGGAAGGGACTTCAAGATCTTCTACTCCAGCTTGAGCAAGGATCACCTAAAGCAAAATGCTCAAGGCTATGTCCAGTAGGGTTTTGCATATCTCAAAGGGTGGAGACTCCACAACCTCTCTGGGCAACCTGTTCCAGTGTTTGGCTACCCTCACAGTAAGAAAGCATTTTCTCAAATTGAAATGGAATTTCCTGGTTCATGCTCATTGCATCTGGTCCTTTCTTTGGGCACAAATGACAAGACTCTGTCTCCATCTTCTTTGTGACCCCCCTGACCCCCCCCACCCGAATCAGGCATTTGTACAGATTGGTAAGATCCCTCTGAGCCTCTCCAGGCTGAACAGTCCTGGCTCTTTCATGCTTTCTTCATATGACACATTCTCCAAGTCCTTAATCATCTTCCTTGACATCTGCTGGACTTGCTCTGGTCTCCTTGTCTCTCTTGTATGGGGGAGCCTAGAACGGGACACTCCAGATATCCAACTTTGTCATTGGCACTTTACTTTTTATGCCAGGATTATTGATAAAGAATAAACAAAACAGATTCTCAAGGAAAAAAACCCAGATTCTACTAGGAAACCTTTCACTTTCTTTTTCAACAATACCATTGTTATCTACTAGTTCTTTACCTGCAATAAACCCTATTTTGTAAGCAATTTCTTTTACTTGGAGTTTTTCTTTTGTTTAAAAAGAGTCTTTTTTTTTATCAAAACCCGTGTTGGGTAATATGTACCTTTCCTAAGTTTGTGCTTCATACCTTCCTCTTTCATTGAAAAATGCTGTAAATAGTAAAAAGTTAAATAACTTATTAAAAGAAACAGAAAAAAGTGTGAATGATTATTGGAAACTTCTAATGAAGATTTTAATAGATGTCCCAGAATCAAAAAGTAGATGACAGTCTAAAAAATCCATTTGGAGCAAAAATTGAAGCAGCTATTTCAGAAATAACAGATATCATGAAAGGGAAAACTAAACATTAATTCATATCCTAAAGCAGAAGATAGGAATTGCAGAAAGGTGGTAAGAGAAGTAAGTACAGGGGGATGAGCTTACAGCCAGCAGAGTTAAGGATAACTAAGAGTTTAGATTATATTCTCTTCTAAGAGAAGAATTGGTCCAAGAACAGGCAAAATGTTCAGTAAATATTTATGGTCTACATCTGGAGAAGAGTCTTGTTTATGGCCTAATATGTGCATGCACTTCCTTATAAAAGGATAGGTCAGGTTTACATATCTCAAAAGGACCCTTTTCCAGGGAAA
>NW_010563285.1:0-9494 GCF_000687285.1 Phaethon lepturus | reverse complement strand
GTGACTCCTTAAAGAAGCTAGTTCAAAGAAATCTCATAGCCAGAATCAAAAAAGAGGTAGGATAAGTGGTCACAGGGGGTTTCTTATATTACATATTTAGTGAATATTCTAATTGAAACCAGTGCTTCTAGCAACAATGGTGCTAGCTGATGGTGGCACCTGCAGAAAAATGTTGCCTTCTATACTTAGTTTTTATTTCAAATTAGAAAATGTAATTTTATCATGATGGCTTTTGAAACAGTCTTAGTCGATAGTATTTTACATTGCATAATGATCCTCCAAATTAAGGAACAGGATGTTTTTGCTATTGTGTTTCTTTTTTATTTCCCAGTGATACTATCTTTCATCTAGCTTAGATGATGAGGTAGGTGTTAATGCTCTCTGTCACATCTCCCCAAGGTGTTTGGTCTATTATTCTACATTTATGTAACATTTATATAACGTTTTCTGGAGAAAGCTTTGGTGTTCTTTTTGAATGGAAGTGTTTCATAACGTAGTTGAAGACTATGATTCAGCTTAACCTTAGTATCACATGGATACTGAATTACCTACTCTCACATTTCAAGACTCCTTGAGCCTAATATGACACAATGTTCTTGACTCTGGGACTTGATGGTGAACTGTGATTAACAAAGAAACACCTGCATAACTAGGACTGTTTCTTCCGTTCAAAGTTTTGCTTCATTCCTCTCCTTGAAATTCATGCTTTTTCCTCCAATTTGCTTCTGAAAAGGGAAGCCTTTTCCTCCCTGCTCCCATCAGGCATACATTACAGGAGGCAATGTGTTTTCTCCAAGGAAAGTTTTCACTTCATCAATAATACCAAGGAAGTATTCCAAAAAACAGAGGGCACACTTCCTGCTCTGATTCAAAAACATTTTTCACGTTAGTCACTGTCCTTTTCAAGGCAGGGAGAGGCAGGGCCTCTCGTTTTCATTCTGAAAAAAATTTGAACCAAACAAGTATGTTTATACTCAGCCCTGAAGTTTAACTACTCTGTGCTTGTTGTGTTTATTTAATTACTCAAACATTTCCACTGGAAATTTTGCTCTTTCCAATTTGGAACGGAGAACAGAAAGACATGTGAGTTCTGGTGGTTCCCACAAACTGCCCAAATAATTGCATTGCCCACTCCAGCAGTGGAAAGAATAGCCCTCAGACTCTTTTGTTAGATGAAGGATATTCAGGACTCCTGGACGAGTTCTGCCTTGCTGATGCTGGTGTTGAACTTCCCATGGACTTGATTGGAAGGAGAATTGAACTCACAGAAATGACAGTGAGAAGCACAATGCAAATATTATACCCACAAACCCGTTGCTTACTTCAGTCTAGGAGAGGCAGCTACTGAATTGTTTGGCTTTTTGGAAGCTGCTGCTTGATTTAGTGGAGAATCTGCAGGGAAAAAGTTGAAGGCAGAGGACAGAGCTGTTTGAATTTTTTAAAGACTATTGCCTATATGCTGAATTTGCATGTTGGGCAAGTGCTTTACAAAATGCCTCTGCCTCGGGGAGTTAATAAATTAAAACAGTTGCACATAACCAAGACAGGTAAAACATGTAGGAGGACTTCTTCCTTGCACTGCACTTCCCTCAAAAAGCACAGAATAGTTGTGTCCCAATCGCCTGTATCAGAGGTTCAGATTAGATCCCTTAATACTAACAGTGGCTGACCAGGGAGGAGATATTCTCACGTGTTCTTTGCTCTCTTTACCATCCTGGTAGTGCCAGAGAAGTATAAAACAGCTTTAGTGTAACTGAGGAGAGGGCTGCCACAATGGTAGGTTTGTTGCTTCTGTCATAGGAAATGCCTATATCAATTTACAAACACTCCCATAAATCACAGCTGGAAAAAATTGTGTAAGTAAGTTAAGTATCTTCACTTTGCTGCCATGTGGTAGACGTTGGGACCTTACCGGCTATTTGCCCTTTGGAGAGAAATCAGTAATGTGATGTTTGGGTATCCTCCAAGTACAACTTCTGCATCTACACTGTATACATCCTTCATGAGAGGTGCTGATAAACCACACCCAAACAATCCTGTTTTCTCAGGAATCTTCAGTCCTGACTCCAGTCTGTGCCCTGGAAAAAACAAGGCTACAACTTTCTACCAATTCTAGGCTGTGCAAAAGTTCCCCACAAAGAATCCGCATTATAAATAAACCTTAAATGACCTGTTGCGCTACATGTTTTTCTCTTATTCTGTGTTTAGCATCTTTTACCCTAAGTTGAGAATGCATTAAAAAGTTTATTGAACACAGTATAGTAAATGCAAATGTAATAACGTAGTGATTTCATGAAACGGTATCAGTTTGACGCTCATTTAAAAATATTTTTTTATCTGTCCTTTCATTCTTTGAAATGTTGGCCAGTTCACTAATGTGGTCAGTAAATATGGAAAAGAACATGAGATTCTGACATTTATCTTCTGCATTATAGTGCATCACTTTGTTTACCACCTCTGAAATGTTTTGTTTGTATGCAGGTTGCACTTTGATCTTGGTTGCACTTCTCATATATGTGGTGTTCAATACAGAAATGCCCTTGACTGTAACTTTTCCAGGAGTTCTCATGTGGCCCCACTTCTCTGCTAACTGGGGAAGCCTATAGTGAAAATGCTGTATAATGACGTGTGCTGATGTATTGTTAAAGCTCTAATTTTAGTAACACACAAGATAGATAGGAAATTTCAAACTTATTTTCAGAGGTGTTTCTTCTGTCATTTGTCTTCTGTCTTCTTTTTCACTTTTACACCCTGATAGGGCATTGATCTGCATAATCCTGAAACATCAGGTACCAAGATGTAATATGATGCGGTCAAAACTGAGCTGCACTGTTGTCTGTAATGAGCCATGCAGGCATGTATGTATATGCATATGAATATATGTATATGTACATATATAAGTGCACACATACATATATATACATAAACACACACTGAACAGTGTTCTATTATACTATATTTGGGGTTGTGTATTGCACAATCATGCAATACAAAGGAACACTTAACAGTAATGTCTATCACTGCTGTCTTTAAAGGCACTTGGGTTTATGCTATGTGAACAATAGATTAGATTGATTAGATTTAATGTCTCTGCAGAAAGTAGTAAAATAAGAGGGAACTTAATTCTATAAAAGCAATTCTCAGTTACACCAAGGTTTTTTAAGACGGGCCTAGTCGTATCTACATTTACGCCTGCTTTAATGTCCTTGTGTTTTGCCTGAGTGATATAAAGGGGCCATAATGTGGATATGTCTGTCTTTCTAGTTAGTATTATTGCACTTACATTAAAGGTTTTAATTGTTTTGATTTTGGTTTGGAGGGAGATCTGCATATAATTATTTGTTACCTGTTTGGTTAACAATTATAGTGTAAATACAATGCATTAAATAACCTCACAGGGTGCTGAAACTAGACACAGCTCCGACCACTTCAGTTTTCAGACCATTTCAGCATTATTGTATAAATCTGTCTCAGTTATGATTTCTGGTGTTTAAGAATGTTATTCTTATTGACCAAAATTCCTTCAACCATTGCATTTTACTTTTTCTCATTAAAAAAAAAAAAGGACAACATAGCGGAATGCTTTCTTTTTACAGTCTACATTTCTTTTTATTTATTGATTTGATTTCTGCAGCACCAATTTGATTTCTTAGCGTATAAGGATACATTAGTGTCTCTTTAAATCACTTGTGAACCTTTTAATAGCACCCTCTGCGTTTATAGAAGCTGCCACAAGCCAGGCAGAGCAGCAGCATGCCCCTAGCTATATCTTGCATGTTTGTGTATTATTTAGTAAGTGTGGTTACTTGGGACTCAATTATACCACATGGTTTCTTCATACTGTTTTTGTTGTGGACAAGCAGAAGACGTGTATAATGACCCACAGCTCCAAGTACCTTTCAGCATTTAGCACGCTGAAAGCCTACGGGGTTTCAGTACATACTTCAGCTCACCGGGATTTCCAGCTGTGAACGCTCCTATTTACAGATCTCCCACAAAAAATAAAGGCGCTCTAGGGACCAATGTTATGAAAGCCCACCTACATTGTTCCTCCTATTTCCAGCCCTTCCATCTCTCAAGCCTCATCCTCTTTGAACCCCTGCAAGGTAAGAGGGACTGTGCAGCACGCCCGGAATGTTTCTAAATCCAGGAACTAGTAGGCCAGGGAGGGAATCAGATTCCGGAGCCTCGGGCCTCGGGGGCGTGCTCTCTTATTCCTGAACTCCCAAAGAGTTTGGAAAGCGTCAGTTTTGGGGGTCTGCTTTTGGGCCACAGCTATCTAACACATATGTAGTGATAACGTACAAGAAATGTGAAGAAGAAAGTAAGGAATACATAGTTCCTTTGTCTAAGTATCGGTTAGCAGCTGTAATTCTGAAGGCTAGAAGATTCTTCTCTTCAAACATAACTACATCTTCACAGAGAATGTGTGTTTATATACAACAGTGTTTTCTGCTGATTAAATACAGCTAATTAAACTCAGTGTTTACCTAGTCAAAAAGGAGAATTCTAAACACAATAGGAGGGTGAAGTGTCCATATAAGGGAGATCGTGGCACTTTCTGTTATTTGCCTGAGATTTAGTCTTTCTGGAACACCTAATGCGGTGGTAAGAGCCAAGTGTTTGCTCTGTACTTTGGTCCAATACTGCAGGTGTGTGCAGAGACTGTGGAAGATACAGTCTTTTTTGTGGACTCGATTCTAGTATGATGTTTCTTACACCTGTTCTCCCTTTCCTAAGAGATAAAGTTAGAACCTAGAATTTCACTATTTCATAGAAGTTTTACAAAACAAAAAATTACATGGGTTCAGGGCAAATATGCTTTGCATAAAGCAGGAATTCAGAGGAGTATGGTTTGGGACAGTTTTTATTGTTATAAATATTATAAATTATAAAAAATTATAACGCAAAATTTTCAGATGGTGGCCCATCAGCCGTCTGTAGACATTAGGGCACATTGACAAGATCTGACTCCAACAGTTGCCAATCCTTAGGATAGACCTAGGTTGTAGTGTCACCCACCAAGACTTTCATGTAACCCAGAATGAAAAACTTCTAGAAGTTCCTATTTGAATTGGCTCTGCTAAGCATCATGATATCTACCACCTGCATTTTCAGCTCTTCCAAGCAATATTGTGGAGGTCAGATAAATCAGCTCAAGCAGGAGTCCACAACATCTTTTTCTTCTTCTGTACAGCGTATAGGCCGAGGAAGAATCACTTGCATTTTGGTGCTATGCTGGGAAACAGCTGTGTCCTGAGAGATCAGCTCTATTTACTCATTTAAAGCATACACAGTGTTAAGCATTTTCTCTGCATGGACTGATCTCTCAAGCTGCTGGCACTCTGTTCCTCCAGCTAAGGATGGGCCCCCTTCCAGAAACAGAGAACTGCTCCGTCCCTAACACTTTCCCATCCCACAGCCATGCTGAATCAGATTCCACTTCTGGATGGTTTTACACATGCCTCTCCCTCTAATTCAGCTGTGTCTGTAACAAGTGTTGGTGGAAGGATTCATCTTGCCTACCTGCTACAACTGAGGCCTCATACCTCACTACAGCTGCTAAAAAGAAGTGCCAGTAGTTTAAGGGTGAAGTTCATCTGACCCTACTCAGACGTTCAGTTTGGGCTGAGATGAACTGTAAGCCTGGAAATGCCTAGCTGTTTCTGCAGTAATGTCAACAGGAGTTCATATGAGTAGGTCATCCATAAACATCTACTTAAAGTTCAGTTCAGTTCAGTTCATCACAAACGCATGTGCTGCTCCTCTCCTCCTTCTTCTCATGTTGTACCACAACAGTCCTTCCACCCACAAATTCTGTGACTCCTCCTCATCACTCCCGAAGCATATGTGGATGCTTCAGGTGCACATACTCTTCAAACTGGACACCCTGAAAACTCAGTTTACCAGCCTCACAGCAAAGAGAACAGCGTTCAGAAGACATTTTTCCTCCAATATAAAAGGAATCTGCACTGTATAGTTTTCATGACTAGACTAAGCTTGCTTTTCATACTAAACAAATGTAAAAACAATTCTCTCCTTGCCTTCAGAAATAAACATAATTTTATGTTTCTATGTTTTGTGTTTCAGAATAGATTTTGATATTTTGTCTGCCTCTTTCCAGAATGACACTGTGCTTGTTGGATTGTATCACGGACTACTTGGTATTGCCTAAACAGCTTTGAAAGCAATTTATAAACCAGAAAGTAACATCCAGGAGAGCCTTTATAAATACACAAGAGGATTTTTTCATTACATCTGGAAATTAAAAGCTTTTATATTCAGATCATATGGCAGAAACTAGGGAAGCAATTTTTAACATGCATACTTGGTTAACCTGTTTGTCTATAGAAAAAATACCAACAAGGAAAGAAAAAAATATGATATAAAACCAAACATCTCAGTTATCTTCTAATAAAAGCAGTTTTATTAATAGCAACGTTGTGTGTATAAACGTCTATATGAATCTGAGTTATTGCACATCACATAAAGGAAAATAGTCTGGTCCCTCAAGTCAGTGCCGTCCCGTATAACAATAAAATTAGGTGGACAGTGCTGCAGCATCCTGGCAATAGAACCTCCTTGGAGTCATACGATGAGGAGGTGGGATTTTGCGCTCTCATGCCTATCTACGAAGCAAAGCACATAGGAAGACCTTTACCAGCTAAAGGAACACCAGCGTGCCCGTCAAATTGCTTTTCGTATTCTTTCTCTAGCAGTACAACCCCCTCCTGGGTCCCACTCCCGTTCCTGAGGCCCCTCACAGGCCGCCCTGCGCAGTCAGGTCACGACGGAAGGGAATTGCAGAAGGGCTGAACGACCCATAGCTGCAAACTGGGGTGCACAGGGCAATCTTGCTTTGGTTTGCTCTTGCTCCTCCCATACTTAATTCACAGAAAGTGTGTGTGTGTGTGTTCATCCTTTGTTGCCAAAGCCGCAAGCACTTGTAGAAGTCAAAAGACACAAATTAATAGGCACGCTGGCAATGTTTTTGAGAATCATTCTGAGAGTCTCATATCTTGTACTTTCTCAGTCAGTCTCATGTCCAAAACCACGGAAACACAAGGGTCCAGAGCCTGTGCATAGGAGCTGCTATGCCCCACATGAAGGAAGTATTTCTGTAGACAGTGTAATGCTTTTTAAGGGTTTCTGCAGGTGCTTAAGTTGCCTTCTTTTTGGAAGTCAGCAGCTTGCCTCAGAATATCCTTGAAGGTAGCCCAGGGAGATGTTGCTATAAGTAATTCTTGCTCCTGGTGTATATAATTCTTATATGACAAAATCACATAGGCTCTGAAAAAAACTATTTTCATATTCACTCTGTTTGGTACTTGCATGGATAAATATCTAAAATGTTGCGGATGTCCCCTGGGGTTGGTTACGCTTGGATTGCATGGGATAGGTCTCACCTTCGGTAGTAAACCGTGATCAGTTTTTGCTCTCTAGTGCCATGTATTTACTTGTTCATAAGAAAAAAAAGAAACTGACTTTTTTTCCGTTGTCCTACACTATACTAAAGTTAGGTCTTTATTGCATCCATTAAAATTGATTGCAGTCCCCTTACCTAACATGGAAGTAAAAAGTTACCTAACATGGAAGTAAAAAGTTAAGAGGTAAGTATATGAGAACCTGTCAAAACTCATGTCTGTCTTTATGCATGCAAAAACTTTTCTACTGTAGTTATTTTTGGACATGCAAATGTTTACTTTAAAAAACCTAATCCCTATTTCCTGTTGAGCATGAGTAAAGATTTGTAAAGAGAACTCCACTTTAGTGATTAAATATATGTATTTATAGGAAGAAACTATCCATCTATATGTAGTTTTAAAATAATGCAATCACGTGGTGACTAACCATATGATTCAGTGCACTTAGAAGCCAGTGAAAGGACTTCTCTTAATTTCAGTGGGTACTGGATGAACTGGTGCTGTGGACCTCCATTTTGGGACCTGATCTAGTTTAAGCTCAGGAATATTAATGGATATAGATGTCTTCCTGTGTTCACAAGTATAATACTTCAGCATTTTAAAGAAAATAAAATTATGCAAATGGACATTCTCTCCTGCATTAAATGAAGTTCTGTTAATATTTACTTTGAATGGCTGTTTGCTTAGTGCAGCTAATGTGGAGCATAGTCTACTTTGTCCACAGAATGACATTTCCAAGTGTTGAGTAAATGGCTAAGGAATTATAAAATTAGTTGTTCAAAATTTAGCTAAAGGGATGATACCAGGTTCTACAAGACTGTGTGTGTATTCCAGGTACGAAGTAGTTTCTATTTCATTGCTGAAGGGTAACAAACCAGTCACAAACAGAAGTGTTGCAACATTTTTCCCCCTATTTTTAAGGGAAGTATTGCATTATGTCTTTTTTCTATAGCTTTTTTAAAAAGTCGTATTGAACAGGAAGCACTAAAAACAAACCTCACTGAGATTGTTTATACTATTTACACAGTCTTTTCCATGCACAAAAATGTAATTGCAAATCCAGCAGCGAGCACACAAAGAAACAACCTGTTAGTTTTTTGTTTTTCCTTTCTTCTCCATGTTTATTTTATAACATACTGCACTTCTATTTATAGGCTAAAGTTTCACAGCACAAGCTGCCCTGTTTTTGTGCAGCTTCCTCTCCTATAGAAAGTTGGTTCTCCTCTGCCCACAGTCCTACTACTTTATTAATTTAATTTCTCAGTCCTACTACTTTATTAATTTAATTCTTTCTTTTGGATGAGGAATAATTCTAGATATGTGTGACTGATGCAGGCTACTTTCAGGTGATCAAGGTCATTCTTACTGAATGCACTGTACTCAGTACATAAATCATTGCTGCGATTTCAGCTAGGTGATCCTAATGGTGCCCTAATGTGGTATGTGGTTGCACACCACATTATCAATCTTCTGAATAATATTTAGATATTAATCTTTAATAATGGCCATGTATCATCAGTTATATGCAAAGCATGAATTTGGGGATATTGGTATATGTTTGGAAGTAGGGCCCACATTTTGTCCCTATTATCAGATTATAGGAAGGTTATGGGAGTATAACCACACAGCACCGGCTTTTAATTATTGGTAGGAGTTTGTGTTTCAGTCAATAAATCAATTTATAAAATAGTTGTATTAAGAAGGAAAATTAACGTAACTGGTTATTGGTATTGCTGTTATCCCTGAGTTGCATAGTGAGACTATGTGCTCATGCAGAAGGTAAAATTTAAGTTCCTGTGGATATTTCACGATTAGTATTGGTAAGTGTGCTTCTCGTGCTCTTCTCCAGGTAGTCTTTCAGTCTGAAATGTACGGCAGAAAAAAATCCACCATCCCTTTCAGCACCTGTTAGCTCTAAATATGATTTCAGGTTTAACACCTACCCTCCTGTTCTCACAGCCACGCCAACTGACGTACCCACCTCTGTGGGGGCTGTCACGGCGAAATACTGGATGGCCTACAACTACGACAACTTCTGAGGTAATCCGGAGCGGGGAATAACCGGGGAAT
>NW_010563284.1:0-215 GCF_000687285.1 Phaethon lepturus | reverse complement strand
CGGGACACGGGAGGGCGGCTCCGCCGGCCTCGCTTTCCGCTGGGAAAGGGGTTGGTGTTTGCCGGAGGCAGCTGGCGCGGCTCAGGCTGAGGACTGAGCCGGTTGAATCTGCTCAGGGTGCAAACCCGGGTGAAAGCTCTTCTTTAGCAGCCCGACTGGCGGCTGCGAACGGCGTTTTGCAGCACCGACCCCGGTCTGGTGAAACGCTGCTGCGT
>NW_010563283.1:51983-58779 GCF_000687285.1 Phaethon lepturus | reverse complement strand
CGATGGGGCGCCGCAGCCCCGCCCCTGCTGTAAATAACCAGACACCACAATCAAGGCTTCATGAATAATTTATTCCATTTGAAATTTTTTTTAAAAAGTATAAACCTTTTTCATTTCCTCAGTCACAATTTGTACAACTCAGTGTTTATGGCATTCGGCAGCAATAGTGTTTGTTCCTTAATCGCTTTTGTTATTATTTTTATTTTTTAATTTTATTTGTCAGGATAAATACAACGACTTGGCCCACGGCGCGTGGCGGCTGTGCCAGAAGGTAGAACAGCTCCTCGGAGGGCCCAGCCGTGCCGGGAGGGGCGGGGAAGGCGACATGTCCAGTAATGAGGCCACAGGCTGTGTCATCCCAACCCAATTGCTCTGCAAGGTCCTCAACATCCAGTTTACTCGGAAAAAAACCCTAAAGTTAGATTAGTAACGTCCTGAAAAAGTGACCCTGAGGATTGTGGTAGGTCCCAAATCCAGTTCTACTGTAAATTAAGCTTTACTCCACTGAAAACAAAAAGTACACCCACAAACAACAGCAACAATAACAACAATAATAACAATAATAAACTTTTAAGTATGAAGCATAGTCCTGGGTTCTTTCCTTAAAAAAAAAAAAAAAAAAAAAACAAAAAAAAAAAACAAAAAACCCAAAACAAAAAACCCCAAAAAACAAACCACCGAAACCAAACACCTTCCCAGCTGGAGGTTGTGGAGACAGTAATGTCGTACAATGTCACCTAATTAACAAATTCTCAAAAGAAACCCAGATAAAAACATTGTTGATGCAGCATTACTATCAAAACAGACTGATATGCTGTGCCATACTGTTGTGCAGCAAATTATATGGTGCAATAGCATTTTTTTTTTTAAAACATTTTACTCTTACTTTTGAAAGCTTTAAAATAATGCGACATAGTTTCTCGATATTACAGTATTAACAAATAGTGCTTGATTAAAGACATCTGCAAGTCTTCATAGCAACACATGGAGTTAAAATTACCATTGGAGGTAAATATAGAAATACAATAATCGGCGCCATAACTGACAGTTAAGAACATAGCTGAGGATTTAAATATAAATTCATTTATCTTTAATTATTTCAGGAAATGTTAGAAAGAGCTAAATGGTACAGCTACTTTTAAATGTAAGGGTTGTTTGCAAGTACAACTGGTGCCCTGCTGGTCTAGCAACAGGCGTTTCAGAAATCTAATCCAAACAGTAGTGAGTCAAAGGTGACTATATGGTTTAATACAGTAATAGCTAGGTTAAAATACGTATTTTTTAATTGGAATGGAAGGATCTCAGATTCATCTTTCATTGGATACTTAAGAGGAGATAAACATCCACAGCTACTTAACAGAGCACTGCCAGGCACAGTATTTTCTTGCAAGACCTTTTTGAGAAGCTAGAGCTGAAATTTTCAAATATTTAAGCTTGTACTTGCTGAAGAACCCAAGTTGTTGGATTGTGACAATTTTATTTATAAACCAGCTATTATGTGCTCTTAAAATAGTTATATGAAAGTAACTAACAAAAAAGTATGCCCAATGTAGTAGTTGGCTCCATGGTGCTGGCAGGTTTGATATGTACACTGCCAGCTGTGACTACCTCTCCAGAAAAGGCCCTCCTGATCAGTGCTAGTGGTTACGATATTATCATTTACTTAGCTGCATTTGGAGGGGGAGGGAAGTGGGAAACTGGCAGCTTTCACAGTTGGAGAGTTTCACAGGGAAGGCTGTGGTCCAGGTAACAGAACACAGTTGCACCAGTGTTCAGGCAGCTGATTCACTTACCTTTATGAATACAAGTCAGATTTAACACAAAGCAAAGAAAGCCACACCAAAACCCAGCCCTTGGAACTTGGCTAACTGAGCCAGGTTTAAAAGCAACCACCTCAAAACACAAAGCTTCCAAAAAAGAAGAAAAAAAAAAACACGAACATAAGCTTTGAAAATTCCAGTTTTAGGAGCACTTTTCCACTTCAAAAAATCTCAGCCAAATGAGAAAAAAAACCTTCTCTAAGACAAAAATGTGCTGTTTAATCTGCGGTGCATTACAATTATCAAGATAAAGTGATGGACAGACTTTGTTTTTAACTATCAAAATATGCTAGCTTCTGATTGCACTCATGTTATTTTGAAGAAATGACTGAAAATTTTCATCACCAATTGTACAACTTCTTTATACAAAACCAAAAAAATTGCTAATATTGTATATACACAATTCAGTGAGACTGTTTATATGAAAAGTGATCTCAGGCAGGTATTTTGTATTTACGAAACATAATTTTCATTAACACAGCAAGTTTTGTAAATGCAAGCAAATTCTTCCTTGTAGAGGATTAACAGTGGGTGCACAATTGGATCTTAAAACCTGCTCCTTTAAAGGTTTAAACCAGCAAGACGGACAGTATTAAGACCCAGGACACGGGTTATCACAACAGGCTCACGTGAGCACTGCAGGAGTTAAGTTTTTAATCTGGCAGTCAGATGAGGAACCGAGAAAAAGCATATGCAGTTGCTCTTCAGCACCCGTAGGGGCTATTTTAGAGCAGCATCAGACATTTGGCATGTGCTAGGAGAAAGGAAGGAAACTACTGAGAAAAAATGGTGACTGTAGATAGAGGGAGACGTTTACGAAAGCCTTGTGATTTGTCAGTCCCTTCCTTAGGGAGAACTAAGCCGCCTTGGCACATGCCCCAGCCAGAGCCTGAAAGGGGGATACAGGGAAGGCCATACACTCATACTTGGGACCTTCACCACAGTGCCAAAAATACATTAAAAAGGAAAATGTTCAGGGATTCGTGCTGTTTTTTTACTAGCGGAATAAAATCTGAATACCAGAATTCACTGAGAATCTATATACACCACATTTTAGTTAAACACACACCAATCTTAAAGTCAAGATTGACTATTTTTGCATTTGTGAAATGGCTAGAGCTGGGCTAAATTTCAGCTTTACAGGAGAAATTGGATAAGATCAGAGTTTTGTGTGTTCCGCGTCAGATTCACATTTTATCGCAAATGTGGAAGAAAATAACACAGTCACCACAGTGCCAAGAATATCTAGGTAACAATGCACAATAGATATTCTTGTAATATTAAAACTTGCATACTGGAAATAGATCTGAGAATCTAGCCACAGCCCTGAACCGTAACACAAACTTCAATTGAAGAGTTTATTCATTTTATTCTCACTACAAGTTAAACCACCTACAATATCACTTATATATTGCCATTGTTACTCTGTAAAGGTGTGATATAAAATGCTGTAAGACCCGGTACCTTTTCAATTTATATAAACACAGTGAACTTCATTACTGTACATGTACTCTGCAACTACAGCTTAGCTGTAAATCCCCCACACACAATGGTATGGACATTAACCCCTCTATCCCCATTAAACTGTACATCAAGACAATACAAATTTACTGTCCCCACCCCCCCCCTTACAAAAAAATAATACTCTAAAAGCAACCTACTGCAACTTTTAATTAAGACGATTACATATATTTTAGACCAATTGCTTTAAAGCAAGAAGGCAGTATAAACCTTCTAGGAAAATTTTTATAAAAGAGGTTAAGAAATATAAGACAATTTATACATTTAAAAACTTACAATAAATAAGAGATGCAGGCATTTTTGAATACTAGGTACTATAATCCAATACAAGAACATCTTGATGTTCCGAAGCCATAGGTTGAAACTTATTGTTCCTCATGTTTCTTCTCGTCTCCATGCTTTTAATATTCATTAACCATGACTGGGTACTATGGCTCATTACTCTTCACAAATACTGTGGCTGGGGAAAAATGGTTAATTTTGCTACTAAAAATGTTATAATACACTTTCTGATCATCATTCTAAAGCGTCCCCCATAGTCGGTGACTCAAAGACAGTAGGGCAATAGGTGCCCCTCTCACAAGTCAAAACAATATTTGCTGGAAGTAATAAGATTCATACCCCATTGCAAACAACTTGCACTGAGAAGAATGATAACTTAGTCCTGCAGTGAAATATCCCTTTTCCTCATTTTTGTCTTGCAAAATTCAGATGAAGATCACAGCATATTCATGATAAAGTTATACAACTGATTCAGCACCACAAAATGAATTGGGAGACATGACCGTCTGTCCTGGGTTGCAGGATCACAGGTTAGCCAGGAGAGTGCATTGTACTGTTCCAGAACAAACCTGAAAAGCAAACAACCTTCCATCAGGCCAATGGATCTTCTCACCAGTATTTTACAGTCCTAATTTAATATAATCCAGTTTCTTTGGTATTAAAAACATAAACTAGGTTTGCCAACATTCTGAAATAACATGCCTTCAAAAATTACTACAAGCAGTTCAAAGCTAAACTTTATTTAGCTTTGAACAAATGGAAAATGTTCAAAGAGGAAAACTTGTCATTTTAATTGTTTATGTTTAATTAATGTCAAGAGGATCACGTATTTTAAAAAAAACACCAAAAAAATCTAAAAGTGCCCTGTTTTCATGAGTCTATCTAGACTCTTCTACTTTGGTATTTCAGTATTCCCACAATTCCCACGCAAGATTCTGGCTTAACTATAACTATTTTCCACTCATTTATGCACCATCTTCTGTGTTACACCTCAAACTCTTCTAGCTTGAGGAATTAATTGTCTTTCAAATATTTTCAGCTGTAATCAACACTGATTAGTTAAAGATGGGCTCAGGGATGTTTGTTTTTAATTGCACTGTTCTGTGATAAAGCCACCTTTTAATCACTCTAAGTACAGCAATTTATGTTGTCTCTGTGACGTACTAAGGATATCAGCAGCACAAGAAAAAACTAACATAACGAAAAAGAAATAAATACGTAGCTTCACTGCAGCAGTATTAAAAATGAAATGCCCAATATTTGTGCAAGTGATCAATCATAAATACCTGAGCACATCAGAAGTTTGATTAGAATCAAGTGGATGGGAGTGTTTACTGTGGAGTAGCTCGTCTGATTGCACTGAAGGCACGTGGAGGTGCAAAGAGGCCTAAGAAATGAAGAAAGATGTTATCAGTTACTGCCTGACTCAACTACAGCTTCAACTACAGCTTATTTTCTTCCCTCTGTATTGTTGACCTGTACTTTGCAATCACCTTCTATTCTCTGACACACAAGCCAAAACAAATCTTACCCTTAGGCCATCAACAAGTTCAGGAATTATCAGAATATAAAGGAAATGCATGCAGATCTCTCCTATAAAAGCACAGTAGTACTGTAATATATCTTAGAATTTTTTTTTAATCCCTTTGCTACATTTAAGTGATTATTAAAAAAGCAACTCAAGTGGCCCAAGATGTCTAGTAATATACAGACTTGGAAGTTCAGTTGCTTTCCATAGGACTGGTCTATTTATATGCCATATATAGAGCTTCTTAGGGTAAATAACAAATCCTCTGTTAAAAAAAAAAGGTCTTATACAAAAGCCACAGCTGAGCTTACGACAAGAAGAACCACTAATCGGACACAAATAAGGCTGAAGAAGATATACCTGTATCATCAGAAAATAAAGCACACTATTAGAGATGTTAATTTAAGTCAAAAGTGAATAATGCTAATACAGAAAGTTTCTTGGTATACTAATGTATAGCCTTAAATGTGCCAAGTACGTCTGGACTGTGCCATAAAAAGATAAGGAGATCAGACAACATCCAGACAGATGATACAATGACTATCACTTGGCAACAGCCAACATGGAAAACCTAGCTTTTATGCTTTGTGCAATACATAAAGATATTTATTTATTATTTCTCTTTTAACCAGTGTAAGTGAGATACTACACTTGTGTACTCCCTCTACCACTGGTCCCCACGGGAGTCAAGCATTAACCAGAGATCCATCTAGAAACTCAACCTATTCTTACGAGACACCACAGAACAAAGCCAGAAGAAGAAAGGAGTCCAGACTACTGCAAAGAAACCATGAGAAGAGCAGAACCCTTCAGGACATTTGCTACTTCCATTAATAATTTTTCTTCCCTTAAAAAAGTGCACATAAAAAGCCGAAGCTCAAAAATTTAAACCTGACCTCCCTCAAAACAAAAGCAGACATATTCCAAGAGACATGCACCAACTTTGTTTTAAACATAATAGTTTTCATAATGCAGACCACTGCACACTGCACAACTTTCTATGACAGACTATCCAGGAAGACTGCTGTAGAGCCTGCTGAAGTCACAGTACCTTAAGAAACAACGGACACTGATTTTGTGCTTGAGGACACGCTGACCAAAACCAGTCAGGCAATGGACCTGCTTTGGCAGTTGACACAAAATAACCAAGGGCCAATGGCTGCTGCAGTATATTTGTTACTTCATCATGAGATTCTGTTGAAAGCAATCGATCTGTACCTTGACCCTGTAAAACAACAGGCAACAGTTTATTATTAGGAGAGCACAAACTTAATAGAAATTATCTGTAGCTTTCAAAACACAAAGCATTTTGAAATAGCCAAGTATTACATGAATCGTGCAAAGACAATCCAACATCCAGCTGATGCAAAACATTTCATAGGAACCTTTCATTCCACAAAAGGCAATTAGCAGATGGAGAAAAACAAAACACACACATGAGTCTGTATTTACTAACAGTTACCTTGCCCATATCACCTCCATGGGGGTAGTGGGACCCTGGAGAATGTACAGGGGATCCAGTAGGGGATGCAGGAAGAATATTTATAATATCAGGATCAAGATCATCTCCAGTGTCTAACAAGTCAAAGATTCCCATTCCATCTGCTCCATCTTGAAAAAAGAACAGGGCCAGTGAATGTCTATA